>NW_017257428.1:1504579-1549332 GCF_001594055.1 Mycetomoellerius zeteki | reverse complement strand
TGCCTGCAAATCTCTTCGTAACGCTGCTTGAAATCGGTTGTTTTCTTGTCGAATTGAAAATGATCCAGTCTCTCGCAATCTATTAAATGTCAACATAAACACTCTTCGGTTTGGCACTCTTCTGTTTGGAAATCGTCGTGCATATTCTCGCACCGCCTTTAAAGCATTACCGTTGCAGAAACCGTATACAAAAACCATATCAGCATATTCACTATTAGAATACGTACGCGGCATATTGCAAAAGACAAAATTCATCTACTGTTAAAGGCTTTCAAAGAGCGACTGACAAATTCATAACAGAAAGTGGAAAATGTAATCAAATATGTCGGTGCTAGATATGGCAAGAAATGTAAACATTTTTTTTCGATTTCTCTGAAACGGAGCAAAAACGAGCATATGTCTATAGGACTTTTTTTCTTAGTTTTTTACTCCTCTACACGCTCCCAAAGTTTTGCGATTTAATTTGGAAACACCCTGTATACTAGTATATATATTATAAATTACATTACTTATAAAAGTAACGTCGGAAACAAAATTATTTAATTGTTAATACACTGACTACCAAACACAAATTAATTTCTAGTTGGTAATCTATAAATAGAACTTTATAGTTATTCATCAATTCTATTTTTCGGTGAAAAATATAAATTTTATTGTAAATTTTAAATAAAAATAAATATTGTTATAAGTACAATTCAGCAGCGCATATTAAAATAACTAATATAAAAATGACATCGAAAATAATGTAAATTATCAATAAATTATCAATTTATGCGTTTTGTTATTTGCAAATCGGCATTTACTGACGGGAAAATAACCAAGAAATATACGCCATCGTGATTAAACGATTTGTCGTCTTTTCTCATTACTATTGCATATCACATATGTTAAACAAAAACGCATTTGCGAAATATTTGAATTACTTCCTCTCTTAGTTGGCATTGACCGACTAAGATTTCTCGTCATTTTACGGGATATTGCGGAAAAAATATGTGAAACACACATCTCGCATTTTCTTTCATCGCGTTTTATTGCGGTACATTTCGCACTTCCTGCACCTGCTTCCCTCCGACGATTTATCAATTTCAAGCAAGGTTTTTATTTCCACTATGTAATCGACAAACACCGCGCGATGTAATTTCAACCGCTGCTCTTATCAGACAACAAATTGTAGGGCGTAATCAACTTGTTGTCTGATAAAAACAACCAAATCGCTTTTATCATGGCATACAATTACGCCCTTATCGTGGTATACAGATAAACTCCGGGCGTAAATAAATTTTGAGAATCATCGATACTTATCGCCGAAGTGATCCATCAATTCTAGTAAATATCTGACTGTGTACTTAGGATTTCCATGAGTATCTCGTATCGCGTATCTCAAAACGTTAATATCATGATTAACATTCAAATCGGCCGATCTATTAATATAATCTCCGGATAAAATGCCGAAGCGTTTTTGTCAGATCTTCCTCAACAAGAAAAATATGTTTTCGACTTCAGATAACTACAATGCCTTGACCTCGAGACGAAAGGATCTGCTTGTCGCTTCCTTGGCAAGAGTCAGCGCAGTAAAAAATGTTGTAAGACCACTACTCGGTCGTACAACAATTTTCCCATAATAAACGTATACAGTCGTAACCCAGTTCCACTGACACCGAAATATCTAGGCGAGAGAACCGACAAGAGATAACGTCTAACCCTTTCTACCTGCCGATTTGCGTTGCATAACCATGCATGATTTTGATCGTTACTACTTATAAAGGCACGAAAATATATTTGTCTCAGCCGATTAACTTGTTGTACGACGCACGTCACGTTATGAACAAGCCTGTCTATATGACCTTGTTTGCGCGAGAACGGAAACGCGTGACTGAATTCTATGAAAGTAATACGCTTGAAAGCGACAATAAACAAACAGCGCGTAAATTACTTTAAATGTTTAATCGTCGATTTACGAAGATTTCGAATCTGGGAATTAATTCGTTAATTGGTCCAAGAATTAACTAATTCGATAATTAATTAAAGAATTAAATTAATATAGAAAAAAACTCAATGGATTAAAAAATTCAAATAGAAGAGTTCAAAGATACCAGAAAAGAGTTATGAGACAAATTATGTTCCAACAATTAAAGTTAAGTATGCAATAAACACTAATAACATAAAAAGAATCATACTAAATGGTAAAAACTTATTTATAATGTTATACTAAAAAATGATGTTATGTCAACAATATTATGTTTTCAATGTAGAAGGTGGTATTATGACCAGTGTGTATATTGTGGCCTCCCGTAATATCTCCGCTATTATACAGCGAATCCTAATGATATACTTATGGAATTATTAGTTCAGTAGCTCGTCGTTACACCATGACGCTAATATTACCAATACTCAATAACCAGCACTTATTATAACGCATTTTTACTTTCAAGTATTTCGAAACGTTTCTGAGATACACTTTAGCATTTAATTACATCTGCTTTCTCATTTTTCTTAAACTTGAGCGTATCATCACATGAATATATGTATTTTTGAGTGTGTTATTTGCTATTTAACATTTTATTTGACTGTATATATTTTGAGTTATGCAAATTTAAACAATACCATAGCATTTTGCTAATGTGGCCTTCTATGGATATTGATTACTCGCGACCTCTTTTTTGAGGTTTTCATATCAAAATAATTATTTTATAATCGATTGTAGCTCTACTGTTAATCTATAGTTTATATTACGTGTACTATTTTTAGTACTGAGATTTTTAGTACTGAGCAGCTTATATGCAGAAGTTATGTGAATGTATATACATTCATTTGCATACATTTTAAAATATTTAACTTTTTTTTTAATTTTGTAACCAAATACTGTTTTCTAAACAAAACTAATATTTTAAGGCTACTTTTATGAAAGGCTACATTACAACCCATTTTTTTCTTCGAGTCATTATGCAATGTCGCCACATTTTTATTAATAGTATCCTAAATAATAAATATTTCGTAACTTTGAGCCCACAATCGATTCAACAACATTTTAACGAATGTAATTGTCAAGTTTTAAACTTAAATATTGATTATTAACAAAGCTATTGCGTAAAATGTAACTGGGATGCCATAATACCGCCTTCTCCTCTACTAATTAAAAAGATTGATATAAAATGTGATAAAAATTTCGTAATTCAAAAATTCATAAAAATTTTAGAATTAATTAAAATTCTGAAATATTTAATCTTCTGGTTGCTTTATATTTTATTCATTGACACATTATTCGCTCGATTAATCTCTCGATATTATATCAGTCTATAAATTTTTTTTATACGAATCGCTAAAGATCCCCTAAAAATCATCGTTTTAAGAAATAGATAAGCAGCGTTTTTACAGAATATTGATGTAATATTGTTTGCGAATCGATCCTCGGATAAATCACAGTTGCTCAGTGAAAGACAAAAAAAACTATGTTTTTTCAAGTATGCCAAAGTTTGTCGAGTTAAATCTTATTAATGAATCATACGTCATCCCGTCAAACAGCGTCTCGTTTAATTGAGCTCAGATTACGTTTGCTGTATGCGTAATTCGTCTTCGTAATTAGGACTTACGTCAGACGCTGAGTGCAGCGACGCTTGACCTCGCCATTACACTCGCATCCGCATCAAGAAAATAATTTATAATAAGCTCGTTGCGTTGTACATACATATGTATAACGTTATGCGTAGACACTTTGTGCAATTTAAACAAAACATTGTTCAACATCTCGGCTCTTGCGTACATTATTCAAAATTTCATAAAATTTAATGTACTTTTAAGTTACACAATTTAAATTTAATTTCATGACATTATATTAAATTTAATGTATCTTTCACGAAACTTTATGAAATTTAACGTACTTTACATAAAATTTTATGAAATTTAATGTACACGTTCAGTACATTCAAGTAACTACTGTAACTTAGTTTTCAGTGTTAAATCATTCATTACTTTTAATTTCATTCATAATCATGAGCTTCATTTACATGTAAAGGAAGGATTTCACAAACAGTGTATGCTTCGATTTTCAAATGCAGAATTTTTATTAATAAATTTATGTCATCTGTGCAAATAAGAGAACGATTGAAAAATAGATGAAAAATAAACAATAAATAAGAATATTAAATAAAGTTATGAGACAGATTTATTTATTTTTATCTTACATGTACATATATTTGTATCGTATATAAAAATAATAAAAAGTTTAATCCCATTCCTTTCAGATTTCTAGTTACATTAAGCAAAATGTTTGATTAAAAATGAACAAAACAGAAGATTAAGTCAATCAAAATTCCAGTTATTTCAACTATAATTTTAGTAGATTTAACCAGAAAATTCTAATTGAGATAACTAATTGATTTAATCTTCTGGTTTGTTCATTTTCAACCAAATATTTCATGTAAAAATACTGGAAATCCACGATAAAATTGGAGTTAAAACACGGATTTCAGCGTAATGTGTCATTGCGAATACATAATAGTACGAAATAACAGATATGAGAGCACACGGTCGTGCTGTTTGTGTTTATCCTGCTTCTCGTGATAATGAAAGACAACACATTTAGCTTTGCGGAGAAACAAAATACTCATGCGATAAACCACGCGTTACCAGCATCCCGCGAACCCCGGACGCACTGCTAGGCATGCGACCTATTTACACAAAACCAATGTTTATTAAGGATGATGACGCTTACGTAATATTTTGCGAACTATTTCAGTAGTTGTGAAAGCATGTCAGAGATAAGTCACGCATTGATCGAAGTTTCTAAAGGTACTTATTGCAGTATAATTGTCACTTTATCGTCGTGTTTACACTGTGCATATTTATCGATAATAAATAACACGTGCCATGTAACATAATATTATTATAACGAAATGAAATATAGGAGTGAATTTGTTATTCAGATCTATGACAGAAATCCTTAGAAGATAAGCTGTCGTATCTTTTTTCATATTTTATCTTATTAGATTTATTTTACAACAGCCTATTTTATTTTTTTTAATTTTTATCCAAAGTTGTTAAAAATTTAAAAATATTTATTAAAATAGCTATTTAAAATAACCATCTACTATAATTAAATTTAAAGGGCTATTTAAAATAATAAAAAGCTTTTTTAAAAAGCCTTTTAAAGCTATTTAAAATATTTAAACAATTATTTAAATAGCCTTAAAAAAATTATTTTAATAGTCCATTAAAAATAACCTTTAAAAAATTATTTAAATAATCTTTTTTCCTTCTGTTTACACGCATATGTTAAATACACGGAAAAAAACGATTTTGGTGAAATATCTAAAAAAAAGTAGATATAGATTTGAAAAAATAATTTTGTTGGACCATCAAAATAATATATATATTATGTATATTGGAAACTCTCAAGTACAATGAGCAATGTTGCAATTGACATTTTACCAGCTTGATCTATATATATAGTTATTTTGATGGTCCAACAAAATTTATTTTTAAATCTATATTCAGCTAAATTTTTAGATATTTCAAAAATAGTTTCTTGCATGTTGAACAAGCATTTTTTTCATAGATAAAAACTTGCGACATAAATGATAAAACTTCATTCCCCGGAATGTTGCAATATATTGTTTATTTTTCAAGGAAATGTAATACTGAAAGAAACGTTTTCTATGAATAACCATAATTTTGTTGATGCGTGAATTACAAAAATTTTTTTATTCTTTAATTAAAAAATTGTGTTGTTCCAATAAAAATTTGGTTAGAATAATCAAATTTGAAAATTGGTTAGAATAACTAAATTTTTATTAAAACATAATTTTTTAATTAAAAAATAAAGTTTTTGCAATTTACATATCAACATGAAATTATAATTATTCGTACGAAACATTTCGGTATATTTTTTTTATCTTCTTTTTATATAATTGATTTTCTTCAATTGCATATTTTATGCATCTTTTTCTTACATTATTGATTTCCCTGCAAATTAATAATCACGTTTAGCGATCACGCGAATATCACACCTGATAAACACGTGAGCAATCTTAATTTGTTCCACGATAATCGCCCGCGCATATTTAATAAAATTTGTAACCCGTGCGAGCAATCTCGACGAGCGTGACAAATATGGAAAAAGGCAGCGATTACAAATTTACCGCGTCGCGCGCTAATTAGTCGCTCTCGTTATCGCGGTAACAAATGAATTATAGGCGGAATAATAATAAATCCATACATCTCGCGATTTCGCCGAACCCCTCTTGTGCAATAATGAGTAAGTTTCATTTAACTACGGCAAGCTCGCGAACGCTGTATTATTCAGATAATTACAAAACTTTTTAGTAATCAATTTTCAGATATGCGGAGAAAAATGTCTGGTTGGATTAATTAGAATTCTGATTGAAAATAAACCAATCAGAATTTTCTGGTTAAATCTACTAAAATTTTAGTTGTGTAACCGGAATTCTGATTGATGTAATCAGATTTTTCTGATTTTTTTATTTATTCATTTTCAACAAGACATTTTTCTCAGTGTACGATAACAATTTATCAAATATAAAAGTTCACGACTTTAGATGTTAAGATTATGTAACGCAGGATGAACGCCATCAATTCTTAAAAAAATTATCGGAATGAAGTAATTCAGAATATCTCATCAGATAATTAAATGTCAGAGAGCTACACTAAGAAAAATGTCTGATTGAATTAATTGAAAATTCTGATTCGACATTGTGACAATTCACAAAAAATGTTTCTTGAAATGTTGAGTTATTGTTATGTATTATAATTATGATTTAAATATTTTAAATAAAGAAAAAAATTAGAGAAAAGAAAGAAAGTATGATACTCAGAATGACGGAGAATTGACAAAAGAGTAAAGAAAAAGAAGAAAAAAGCAATTTATAACCTGTAAATTTTTGAAAAGTTTAACTAAAGAGAAGACTAGGGAGAAGAAAAAAAATGTGGAATTCGAAGTAGAACTGATTACTTTTGATAATTTCGAAGACTCGAAGCTTTGAAAGATATTGATTTATCGAAGATTCTTTTTTAAAAATTAAAACAATATTAAAAGTATAATATTAATTGTTTAATATTTAAAAACATTAATATTTTGTAACAGTTAATATTCTTTTTTGCAGAGGAAGCTGCTCGTTCTAGATTTTCTTTGATACTCCTGTTAACAGGAATCAACAAGAAGATTTCACGAAGAAAAATATTATGATAGAATAATAATGGATGTGGGACACGTGCGATCAATCCAATTAATTTTGCACGCGCTCTATTCACAAAGACTCCTCCGAAATCGTCGGATGAAAATTATTTCATACACAGATAGTTATCAAAGGAACAATGAGAGATAACCCAATCCCTTGAATCAAATAACACTTTATTATTTAACAAGCATATGTGCGTCAAAATGTAAATCAATCCTTCCTGTAGTTAATTTAAAAGTAAACAATGTCCATATTAACGTATACCCTTAGTAGATAATAAACTAAATTTTAATCAAATCTAATACACATTTTCTTGAATTAAATAAATTTAACTTCATTTTCTTGAGTTAAATTACTTAACGCCATTGCGTTTCAGTTAAATTAACGTCGTATTGAGCGGAGCAGTGGCGACCTATAGAAATGATTAAAAATAACTCAAGCTAGGTAAAATTCATTATGTATTAATTTAACAGCGCATAATTAAGCAAACAGGGAAGAGGGAGATGAGAGTTCACTCACCCAGGGGTAGATCGCAGAGCAAGCAGCACGCGGCGATAGCGCCCGCGGACGCGCCGCTTATCTTGTCCAGCAATAAGTGTGGCGCGTACTTTTTGAAGCAAACCGCCACGCCGACGTGATAGATACCGAGGAAGCCGCAGCCAGCGAACGATAGATTCATGTTGTCCTATCGTTTTAACCTATTAACGCGACGGTGACACCTTTCGGATTGTTTTCCACGACGTTCCTTCCTTTCCGACGGTTTGCTCGCTCCAGAAGTTTCTCAAGTCACAATTTCTTTCACGGAACGATTACGCAGTTTACAATGTTTCGCCTTAACCGCGAAAAATCGCGGCCGATCACGGGGATTCCGTCACTCCCGTGTGTAGGGTGTTGCGTGTGTGTGTATGTGTGTGTGTGTGTATATATGTGTTTAACGTGACAGAGGAGAAAAGCGCGGGATATATACGTTTTCTTTCTCCAGAACTTTTGATCTCGTGCGTAATGTATATCGACGTATCTTTCAAGATGCGCGAAACGATACACGTGCTACGACGGTCGATCGTATACTGTCATCGTGCGAACAACAGCTGTTCGTTCCGGATTAAGCATACCAAGCGCGTTGACGAGGAACAGAGAGAATGGGGATAAGGAGAGAAGGAAAGACGTATACACACATCACAACTATACAAGGCACCGGCTGCACAGCGATAATACCCACGCGATAACATGAGAGGCCACACGTGACGTGACGTCACGCGATTGGCCTACGCCGAGTGGTGTGGTTCACTGACCACGCCTACAATACGCTCGTCGGCGTTCACAAAGGCATTGCGAATTCGTATTTCGTTCACCAAGCAGGTTCCGCGATCAATCCAAATTAATCGAGCTATCGAAAAGTATCGCTATTAAAGACCGACAATTCTATGGAAAATGATGGAAATTCGCGCGACTTAAAAGGTTTGTTCGCGTCGCGTCCTCCAAAATGCTTCCAATATGCTCCTATTATAGCTCTTACTCACTCCAATGCGCTTGATAGAATGAGTAGGAGCCATGGTAGAAGCATGTTGGAGCATGTTGGAGCTTGCGACGCAACAAACCTATCATTTACACTATTATTTTAACCTGTAATATCCCAGGTAGAACACGGAGTCATAATTAAGTCATAATGGTATCACAGAACGTCATTTGATACCTAAAAATTGACTTATAAGTGACGAATGAGGTCATGATGATGTCCTCGTGACTTCTGTGTTCTACTTGGGATCCCCTATACCACACAGAAGCTTGCAACAATATTGCTGCAACGTTTGCAATGTTACTACATTATTACTGAAACGTTGCTGCAATGATTTATGCTGTATGGGATATTAATTATATAATTAATTATTACTAACAGCATAATGTTTCCTGATGTTTCGTAATGTATGTATAAAATATATTTACTGATTTACAAACCCGATGATATTTGATTTTTTTATTTAAAACTGCGATTTTATTGTTCTTTTTAATTAATGTATTGTTACTGAATTTAATTGCAAATAACTGAAGACAAAGAATATATCAACTCATTTATTCAGTGCCATTATACATTAGTTCTATTATACATTAAAATTCGTCTTTACTCCTATACTAGAAAAATATTATGGTAATTAACCATTATATTAATTAGGTAAATAATTTCCCAATAGCACACATGTTCAAAATTGTGACGCTTAGAAATTTAATAAAAAGTAAAAGAGTGAGAAGGCGGTATTATGGCATCACAGTTACATTTTACGCAATAGCTTTGTTAATAATCAATATTTAAGTTTAAAACTTGACAATTACATTCGTTAAAATGTTGTTGAATCGATTGTGGGCTCAAAGTTACGAAATATTTATTACTTAGGATACTATTAACAAAAATGTGGCGACATTGCATAATGACTCGAAGAAAAAGATGGGTGATAATATGGCCTTCCATAAAAATAGCCTTAAAATATTAGTTTTGTTTAGAAAACAGTATTTGGTTACAAAATTAACAAAAAAGTTCAACATTTTAAAATGTATGCAAATGAATTGTATATACATTCATATAACTTCTGCATATAAGCTACTCAATACTAAAAATCTCAATATTTAAAATAGTACACGTAATATAAACTATAGATTAACAGTAGAGCTACAATCGATTATCAAATAATTATTTTGATATGAAAACCTCAAAAAAGAGATCGCGAATAATCAATATCCATAGAAGGCCACATTAGCAAAATGCCATGGTATTGTTTAAATTTGCATAACTCAAAATATATACAGTCAAATAAAATGTTAAATAGCAAATAACACACTCAAAAATACATATATTCATGTGATGATCGCTCAAGTTTAAGAAAAATGAGAAAGTAGATGTAATTAAATGTTAAAGTATATCTCAGAAACGTTTCGAAATACTTGAAAGTAAAAATGCGTTATAATAAGTGCTAGCTATTGAGTATTGATAATATTAGCGTCATGGTGTAACGGCGAGCAACTGAACTAATAATTCCATAAGTAATCATTAGGATTCACTGTATAATAGCAGAGATATTAAGGGAGGCCACAATATATACATAATACCACCTTCTCCTCTAATAATTTAATAGTAAAAAGTAATAATTAATTACTTATTTTGAGTAAAAGCACTTGTTTTTTTAGTACTTTTAATATTTAAAATAAGTAAATGCCAGTATTAAATTAGATTTCTATAGGAAAACGTCTTATATGTTCCGATTTTGGATATATGTGCTAATTGTCATTTCTAAATAAAATTTCAATTAACAAATCTTGCGCTCTTTCTCTCTTATACGTCAATTTGTAAAGAGAACGTGGCATAAATTCCATCTCACAAACACGTATTAATGTGTATACTTTAATCCTGGAAAAGGATTTTTAAATCTGTGAAAGAAGAAAAAAGTATTTGTTATACAAAAATTACGATTTAATCGGTAATACAGACGGCTTTAGGATCCTCTTAATCAGGGCTGGGTATTTTTACATTTAAAATGCCATTTAAAATGTAATTCTATTTAAAATGCTAAATGTAAAATACTTAAAAAAATGTATATTAAAATGTATGTAGGGAAAACCATTCTGTATTTGAAAACTATTTAAAATATCTATTTACCCATTTTACATATAAAGTGGATTCGAAAAACATTTTATATACATTTTAAATACATTTTTTTAAGTATTTTATATTTGGCATTTTAAATGATTACCCAGCCCTGCTCTTAATATTTCGGAACATTCTACGCATTAGAAAACGAATCATGTCAGTCACGTGGTCGTCTCGCACGCATGCGCACTGCGATGCGCAGTAGCGTACGAACCTCTGCGGAATTTATTACACCAACACAATAACCAACAATGACGTTAAATACATGAATGGAGTTTTGTTAGATGTCTCGACCGGAGTGGACGTGTTCTTGCTTCGGTCCGAGTGTTGCATCTAACACTTTTAAAAGTTTCTGCCGAGTTTAATTCATGCATTAAATTACGATTGGTCACGTCTGACGTCAATTTCCGGTGTGAGAACGAGAGCCATCCGAACGGAAGAAGAAGAAACCTTCTGTTTCTGACTCCATTTTGCGTGATTTCGCGATTGTCCCCGACTGAGCGGCGAAATGTAATTTTCCTTGATAAGCGGAAATGTGAAAAGTGAAGAGAGAAACGTCACGTTTCCTCGACGTTTTGTGGGATCATGTTGATCGCTTCGCGAATCGTGAAAGAGGAATCGGAATGAACGAAGGGCGGCGGAGAACGAGGAATTCCGTTTGGGATTACATGATCGGTGTCCACGGCACTCGACGCAGAAGTCGCAGAACGATGACAGGAATGTGCGCGTCGTGTCCTCTCCCTTCGCGTGCATAGGGCGATGCGATTTTGACAAATGTCACGCAGCTCGCATACGTCCGCCCGATTCTCGTCGGCGTCGCGCCACCAGGATTCCGCGATGTCACTGCAGAAGACTCAGCCAGACGAGTCGACGCTGGTGAGGTACTTCTGTGCGGGTAACCACCGCGGAATCATCACTTGTCTCGACCAGCTCAAAAACGATCCGAATCGCTGCATGGAGTTTATTAAACGAAGCAATTGCCTCGACGTTCTCGTCCGACTCCTACGCTGTGAGAATCAGAGGATCGTCGACAGGAGTCTGAGCATACTCGCGGATGCTTGCATGAACGACGACGTCAGGGAGAAGGTATGCCCCTTTCGCTCCTCTCCCCTGGTGTTTTCTGTTTGGTGACATAAGTGTCATTCTGTCTGTTGTTGTTAAATGCCAAGAAAGAAGAAAAGTTGATCGCTTGCATTTTACAATAGATTAGTGCTTACTAAAAGCTATTATGTACGTGAAATTAACAAAATTGAATGTAAAAGCATATACGAATATTTTAAACAATTGTATACCCAATAACAACATCGTCACATTATATAATAGAGAGTATACATGTTTATTGTCAAAGTTGATTATGCCACTGCACTTTATATAAAGCAGTCTTTAACGTGTACTGATCCAGTGTGAGTGATTAAATTCATTAATAAAAGGTGCTTTCCATTTGGTGACACAAGTGTCTTTTTATCTTTTTTATTCTCTGAGTATTAAAAAAAATGGAATAACGTTTGTGACGACTTGAATCACAAATAGCGAATTCGGTTACTCTTGCATTATACTAGATTATTTTATGTCTACTAAAAGCTATACATGAAATTAGCAACGTTAACTGCAAAGTATATAAATATTTTAAAGGATTAAGTACTTAATAATAATATTGTCTAACAAAATATACATGTATTATTTCATTATCAAAGTTAATTATAATTACTATATTTAGATACTTTATACAAAGCAACCTTTAATGTGCATTAATCCAGTGTAGTGCGAATGACCGAATTCACCATAATAGTGCTTTCTAGCAAGAGATGTAGGCCATATTCGGATATACGTTGCCAGTAAAAATCTATAGTGTACGATACATGAATTATAAATTTTCAGTACTGGCATATCTAAACATGGCTATAATGCAACAGGGATCATTTCATCTTTGTTTAACATTAGCAAATAACAAAGATGTAATGATTCATTGTGTACTATGAGTGTATGCCTGTTTCTACCCCAAAGTAGATTAATTTTAATTTCAGTTCAACTTACTATTTATCTTTTTCTAATTCTTAGAACAAGAAAAAGATCAAGAGTTAATTGAACCAAGACTAAAATTAAACTACATTGATAGAAACGGACGTTAGTGACACAAATCGACATAAATATTCTATGTTTCTTAGGATTCAGAGAGTAACTAATGATGGAACAACACTTTTGACTTGAATGATAAGTGAATTTGAGTGATAATAGTTAATGTGTAAAATTAAAAGTGTTATTCAAAACCTATGAAGATATAATTTTATTTTTTCTTTGTATTATATAATATTTTATTATTAGAACCTTATGATAATGAAAATTCTATTGCGATATATACATAAGAGATGTAAAACTTATTGAATACACACAGATAACTTGTTAAGTCACTTCAACAATTAATAATTCTCTTTGGTTTCCTTGCTAATATTCTAAGAAGTATGTTCTATAGTTGTACATTATCTTTTCTGTGCTCAGAATAAATGCATAAGTCAAAGAAATGAAATGAAGAATAGAGGAGGTGTAGCTGTACAACAGATTAAAGATTTCAGTCCCAACTGTTATTCTAATTGCTCAGAGGGGAGAGGATATCATTGCACACACATACTCTGTTTTACATTTGCTTTCTCTTGCTCTAATATGCTCGTATATCATGTGATAAATGTGAATAGAAGTGCAGGAAGAGAACTGTCACTTTAGGAGTATTCAATTGATTCATAATATGGATTATATTAGGGCAATGCATTACAAGCTACTATATAGGATTATAGGAAATACAACGTACAGTAATATACTAATGATTCTATATAATTTTTTAAAATTAATTTCTTATGCATTTAGCAAAAATATATTTGATGTATATATATATATATATATATTATATTAATAATAATACTAATACAAATATGTTTACAAAATAGATAAAAGAATACAAAGAGATACCATACCATATTAAGATAGAAGATAGAGAATAGAGATAGAATAAAATAATAATACAGTGCTGCTTTAATTAACAATATTAACATAATTTATGATATATATAGCTATATATATATTGCAATTTAAATTTTATAATGAAACTTAATAATATTTTTACTAGTATATTTTTGTGTGCTTCTATTTTTATTGATTTTGTGTGTGTGTACATATATATCTCAAAGCCAACCGAATGTTTCTTAATAACAGATTCTTGAAAGAAAATAATACGACTATAAATTGATTAAATACTTTTTTATCAGAGACATCCGATGTATGATGTCCTCTTTCCTCTGAGCAATTGGAGTAACAATGGACTGAAATCTTTGATCTGTTATACAGTTGCACCTCCTATATTCTTCATTTTCTTTGACTTTGTGATTATGTATTTATTCCGAGATTTATTCTAAGCATATGCAGAAAAGATAATAATGTACAGCTATAGAACATACATCTTAGAAAAGATTCGATAAACACAGATCACTATTATAAACACAATTATTTCACATAGTGTGAGCATTACATTATTATATTAGCAAAAAAAACTGAAGAGAATTATTAATTACTGAAGTAATTTAAGTTTTGAAATCTGTACATTATAATTTAATAAAACATAAAATTTTAGGTAAGAAACAGCAAAATAAGATTCAACATAGTGCTCATATTAGAAAACCTCGAGCTGAATGCCATGCTGCACTGTCGTGCTTGCAGGCTCGTCAGTAACTTATCTGAATGTAGCTGGCACGCCAAAGAATTATGCGATGCTGGAGTAATGAAAGCACTTGTGGCACTCCTAACATCAAAAACCGATGTACAAACTTATTGCATGGCTATCAGAGCTGTAAGGTACGTTCTTAATTCTATAGTAATTTCTTTTTTTTATTCAACTATATTATAAATTTTATACATTTTATGTTACACAATTATCTATTTTAATTACATTTGTAGAAATATCTGGAACGTTTACAAAAACATTAGGGATACGATGATAGAATTGGAAATTGTCAAGCTGGTTGCTCAATTATTCGTTATGGCCGAAGAGAGATCCAGTGTAGATCCTAAGTATGGCAAGCTTATGGATGCGTGCTTGAAGGCCATGTGTATATTTCTCGATACTTTAGATCCGCGATGCGGCAATCAGATGCATGTCGACAAAGACATGTGGGGCTACAAGTGTCTTATGCGTTGCTGCGCAAGAAACAATAAGATGGCTATCAAATGCCTTTATACTCTCTGTCAGATAGCGGAATGTCGATTGTGTCTAGGTGTTTCTGGCATAGTTAAAGAACTCATAGCTCTGATAATAGTGACAGACACTAACTCCAATTTTATTTGCAAGGAGATATTGTTGAGCATATGTTTGTTTTGTCGAGAATCAGTAAACCGAGATAGAATCAGACTGAACAATGGATTACAGGTTATCCTGTCATTGTTGAACAAATCCGAGTACGAATGTTACCATCCTAATTTGTTGAAAGCTCTCACACTATTCATCCACGACGAAATCGGCCTTGACATTCTGACGAGACATGGCATATTAGAGGTCCTCGTAGCGAAACTGACGAATTTTGTAGCTAAGAACAGTGAGAGAAGTAGCACATCTAGAAAACGTTCCAGCGATTATCTGATCGATGATTATGACAAAAGGCCTTCTAAGTACCCCAGTTCGAGGTAAAATAGATTACATAATGCATATATTTATAATATGTGACATCAGAATCTTGATTTGACATATATTGAGCAATTAATTTGTCTTTCATATTGGAATTAATGATTTATTTTGAAATTTGCAGATACAGTATGGATCTTTACCGTGATGATTGGAGTCCAAGAAGTGCTACAAGTGCCTCTTCCTCAACGCCACCTAGCACACCACCCTTGCCACCTTATTTCGATTTCAGTACAGAAATTGATGATCTCAAAGATGATGTTTACAGTCCGGTCTACAGCGATAAGGAATGCGATAACGATGAAGGTACATTATTTTTCTTTAATACCATTGATACAATTTTTTTTATTCTGTTACATGATCTATTGTAATTAAAATCTTGAACAAAGTATATTTAGATTCAAATTATTCGTCTAAATTAATGCTTCCACACATTCTGTTGCTGTAGAAGAAGAAGCTACTTCCCCTAAAAGTTACAAATCACCGACAACTGTCGAAGCTGATTCCGATTCTTCCTCTCTTAACTCTGAGACGTTTTCGGAAACGAGTGCTTGCGAATATTATACATTATTATTAATGAGTAAATTGAGCTTTTCTTCTAAGCCTATCGACAAACTGGCCGAATCCATGACCATCAAATCACTGATGGATTACATAAAATATACAAAAAAGCAAAATATCCTAAAAGGCACTGCTCTCAAAATATTGATAAAGATCATAGGGTAAGATTTTTTAAATTATGAACCTCGTATTTACACAATTAATTTTTTTGCATTTTTATTCTTTGTTTTAAAAAAGTTTCATTCGTATTACATTTATGTTTGTCTAGGAATGCGGAATATTTCATACCATTAGTAAAACAAGGGTTTGTGTTCGAGATACAAACTCTGCCGGAAGCGGAAGAGTGCATGCAACATTTACGCATAGTGGCAGATACTGGTGGTGCCACTGGACAACTATCATTTCTATTACTGCGCGGCGAAGAAGATTACAAACTATTGACCGCGGTGTCAATACCATTTCTCATTAAGAGGCATTGCACCCTGAGATGCTTGCTGAAAAAGCATGATGGAATGCAGCTAATATTTCGTTTGTTGGCGGACTCGTCACATAAATTACACAAGCGGGCGATTTGGTCGATTTGTCAATTGGCGAAAGCGTTTTATTCGAACGATTCGAACTCGATCACTGATAATACAGATACAAATGCCATCGAAATATATCGTAATATGAAACCATCGACAGAGTTATCATCGATAGTGATATTGGAGCTGGATGATGGCTCGACCGTTAAAGCTTGCAGACAAACACTGTGTCATTACTCGCCAGTCTTTTCCGCTATGTTGGAGGGTCACTTCAGGGAATCGAACAAGAAACTAATTCAACTGAGAAACATGTCACGCAATGCCCTGAAAACGTTGATATTAGCGACGAACGATGACAGGTTCAAGAATCGAAGCATTGAGTCGCTATTAGAGGCTGTGCTACTAGCCGATTATTTTCTTATGCCGAATTTCTTGATAGAGTTGTTAACCGAGACTTCTATAAACAAGCTCAATCATGAGACCTTCTATCGAGCCTGGTGCTGGGCAAGGAAACACTCTTGCCATGAGTTTAGGTATTTTTGTGTAAAGAAATTTCTGACCACAAAAATGTCGTGGAGTGAAACGATGCGGACGTTCCATGATTTCTATACCACTAATGCCTTCGATGAGTTCCTATGCGAGATCAGGGACATAATTACGGACGAGTTATTCCGATGGTAAAAACATTAGATGGTTATTGAATTCGGATTAATGCAATTGCGACAAATAGGAATGATTCCTCGAGATCTCTACAATAAATCTTCAAAGAATGATCTAAAATAAGAATAGAGTAAACTTAGCTTTTTTTAATCATTAATTTATGTTTACTCTAGTCTTTGGAACATTTTTATGAGAGAATTCTTTGCATAAGCTTGGTGCATTTCTGATTAAGATTTTTCGATAATTTATACAAGGTACATATCTCTGAAAAAGATGATTTTCTTTTTAATGAAGAAATAAAATTAAGAAAAAATTTTTTTTAAAGGTATAGTGTCGAAAATGCGTATATTTAATTAGATAAATATTATAACAATTTTTATACGATACGATCATTTTCTCTTATGCAAAATTCAATTGATCGTAAAAGTGATTATCTAATCTTGCATATTTGCAGTAATAATGTTACTTGCACATATTACTTGCAGTTATAATGGAATTCTATGACAAATTCTCTTGATTTTCAAATGTATTTATATATTAAAGTTATTTTCCTCGTTGCATTCTAATAAAAACTTTCAATGATGAAAGATCTGATGATGGTAATCGAAATGCAAGCATAAATCTCGAGTGTATAATATCTGTGAAGCTCATCACACTTTAAATAATATTATTAATAGACATTAATGTTTTACAGTTTCTTTAACAACATTTTTCTCAACATTTATTAGATATCCTTTTGTCATTGTAATAGAAATCATCTTTTTCAAAGGCATCGTATTTATAATTATCGTTTAAATATCTCGCGCGTTGCATATTATGTATGCAAGTGTAGTAATTCTGTACATATTTTAAGATGTTCCAAGCATATTTTAAGCATTTGTACATAATAAAAATAACATAGAAACATTTATAAAATCATCATCTTCCATGTATTAATGTTTTTCGTATTTAAAAATATACAATAAATTCTGTTTACGAAATGTTTTGAAGATATTGTTATATATAGTGTATAAAAAAATCAAGAGAGAACGAACTCTTACATTCGCTTTCCTAGATACCTTACATATATATAAGGGTGTCTTGTAATATACAGAACAATATATTTCCTTGTCAAAAAATAAGCATCTTTAGCTTTTCCTCAAATTTCTAAAAATTCGTTTTTTTTTATATCTCTTTTAAGGCTCCTGAGTAGTCACTTCAGCCATATTGAATCGTGACGTCATAAGCGAAAAATGATACGTTGATTTTTCTTGCATACCATTTGTAAATAAAGAGAATTTGAAGAAACGAAATGATGAGATCGCATTTTTTTTTAAAACATTTGTAAAAATAGGCGAAGACTCTCCTTGTCTCCCCTAATAATCAGTAAACAGTCGAAGTAAGTTTACTAGTTTTTACTCAATGCACATGCGTAGCCTATTTTCACTTCTCGAGCCTTTTTCGACTATTTACTGTCGAGGGAGATAAGGATAATTTTCGCCATTTTTAGAAATGTTTTAAAGCGATCTCATCATTTCATTTCATCCAAATTCTTTTTATTTACAAATGGTATGTAAGAAAAATCAACGTGTCGCTTATGACACATTTCTCGGTTATGATGTCACGATTCAATATGGCTGGAATGAGTACTCAGGAGCCTCAATATGCCATGTCGTCAATATAACATATGTTCATACATATGAATTTTTTCCCGAGTTGCAGCTTATGAGCTTGCTTTTATTTTCTTTTTGTAATTATTATATAATTTGCAAAATGAATATAAATAAAGCGATAATATTCGAGACAGTTTTCACAAGTTCTAGTTCAAGTGAGAGTGACGATGAAGATATAAAACTATTTCTTGATGAAAGTAAACGTTGAAAAATACCGAGAATAAAATATTTTATTGAAACAGTAATATATGCATATAATAACGTTTACTTTCATCAAGAAATAGTTTTATATCTTCATCGTCACTCTCACTTGAACTAGAACTTGTGAAAACTGTCTCGAATATTATCGCTTTATTTATATTCATTTTGCAAATTATATAATAATTACAAAAAGAAAATAAAAGCAAGCTCATAAGCTGCAACTCGGGAAAAAATTCATATGTATGAACATATGTTATATTGACGACCGTCGGGTTCGGAACACTTTTCGGTTTAGTTACGGAGCTGCCAACATCTAGGAAAAAAAATAAGTTAAACTAACTCGGTTCGGAATACACCCATGATATTCATTTGCTGTTTTTGATTTTTTTTAAATTCATGATTTTTTTATGTAAAAATTTTGATAATTCTGCTATAAATCTATTTACAATCTTTACAATGACGTTATTTTTAATATAAAATGTTATTTGAATTGATATAAAACAACCCAAATAGCACATAGCGCTTACAAAGCGTTAACAAAGCGCTAAAAAAAGCGCATATAATCGCTATTTTAGCAAGCGCTGTTGTGCTACTTGGGAAATGTCTTCATGATAAAAAATGTGTTGACTATATTAAATTTGTATAGATGTTTAAACGCATATATATATATTATGTGTATATATATATATATACGTATATATGAATTTCTTGCATCGCGTCATCATTAATAAAATTTTCATTAATCGTCTTTCCGTAATCGTTTAACGTCCTCGTCATATTTCTCTATCAATCAGCTTCAGTTTGATAGATTCTGATGGTACAGATACCATACGCAAAATCATCTTAATCCTGTCCCTATTTTCGCATTGAATCTTGAAGTTTTTAATGAGCTACAAGGAAATAATATACGACTGTAGTCATATGATTTGGATCTAATTGCACGATTGATAACTCACCTGCGCCAACGTAAGAGACAGTTGTGTTTCCGCGAGTCTTTGACCGATGCAGTTCCTCACGCCTACCGCAAATGGTACACTAGCACGTGCATCTTTTACTCCCCGATAGGTGAATGAATCTTTCTCCGTTCTGAACCATCTTTCTGGCCAAAATTCATTAGGTCGTAGAAAATTATTCTCATCGCGGCCGCTTGAGTAAAGCGATAAGATAATTAGATCCTAGAAAAAAAAGGAGAATCATCTCTTTTAATTAGTCATATTATCTAGTAACTCATTCAGTAGAGCGAATAATCTGCGAATGGCAATTTGCATTACAAATGCTTTTTGTTAACTTTATGCAATTATTATTTTTACCCCTTTCGGCACAAAATAACCGCCAATTATGGAGTCCACTGGTAAATATCTCGTAAGGAATGGTGCGACGGGATGCAGCCTCAAGGTTTCCTTCCACGTATATCTCAATAGCTGATGTTGCAGAAGATCCTCCAATGGCAAGTCTTTGATTTCATTGAATAATCGATCTTGTAACTCAGGGTGAGAACTAAGTAATAGCAATGCCCATTGCATGGTAATCGATGTCTAAATAAATAATCGTAGAATTACAATTTTACTGTGCAAACAAAATGTCCCATCACTTTAATTATTAATATAAGAACAAAAAATATCAATTTCAAAATCAATTGATTCAAATATCAAATCATCGATTTCAAATAATTAAATCTTTTACCGACTTTTAAACTTTTAAATTTATTTAATAATAATTAATAAGGAGCATATAACCCTGCACTGGATAACGTCAATGTGAAAAACGTTAGTTATTTAAAACGTCGATTGAATGATAACATATAATAATTATATTCGTTTCGATCTTATATTAAGTCATCCTCAATAACATAAATTATTACATAAATATATTATCTAATTGTTATAATTGTGTGTCAGGACAATATTTAAAAAAAACGCTTGATTTCTATGTAGCAATTTAAATTTATAATGGATTCGCTCACGCTCTTCGTCAGTTGTTGATGTGTTCACGTTACGATCGTATCCTTTCTACAATTATATTCGTCAATTCTTTAAAACAATTTAGATGTCCGGTCTTAATATCGTATTTTCAACATTTCATATACGAGAGTTCCAATTCCTGTATAATTATTAAAAAACGTACACCACGTTTACAGGAATTGAAACTCTTGTGTATGAATTGTTGAAAAACGTACACGTTTTCTAACAATTATACTGGAATTGGAACTTTTGTGTATGAATTGTTGAAAACACGATATTAAGACCGGACATCTATACATCTAATATAAAATCGAAACGAATATAATTATTATATATTATTATTAAATCGACGTTTTAAATAACTGACGTTTTTCACATTGACACCCAATGCAGGCTTATATGTTCCTTATTAATTATTGTTATATATTTATGAACCTTTATTAGAAGAATTTAAATGTATTTCTTTACGTCTTGTATTATATGCACATATCTCGTAACTGGATACAAACGAGAAGAAATGATAATCCTATTTCAAATAAATTAAAAATGTTTGAGGAGGGGAAAGGATAAATTTTTTCATAGAAATTCTTATATCAGGAAGAATTTATTTTAAAATTCGAAAACATTTGATGTCTTTTCTCTTTGTTAAAATTTGATGAATTGCAAAACATCCTGTATATATTAATAATTAAAAACGTACTGTGTCGCCAGCAGCTATGACGAAATCGCAGATGATTCTAACAGCTTCATCTCCGCGAATACCATTATTTAAAATCGTCTGCAGAAGTCCGTCGTTGTCCGATAACCGGACCATTTCTGGCACCAGTTTGCGCACCTTGTCCAGTACCTCGTCGGCAGCCTGAACGAACTTATTCCACACTGGCAATCTAAGCTTCATCGCTAACTTGGCTGGTATCATTGAGAGGCGTGAAGTATACGTGAAAATCTGGTGTAATATCGTAGCCAAATCTTCTATGTCACAACGTAACCGCGGTTCGCAAACATGCCATCGCGAACCTATCATGGCCGCTAACATCACTGTAAAAAGATATCGATCAACATCGCGAAAAATCATTTAAAACAATTTTACGTAGTCGATAAATGCGCGTGTAATGCACTAAATGATATAACGCTATTTAACAAAGTATGTTATGTTAAATGTTGCTATATAAAATCTCTATTATGTAATGACTCTCGAAGTTTACCCTCAATAGACCACTGATACAGCCGATGTTCCAGATTCGGTATTACACAACCGATTCGGCAGTACCTTTGCCATTCCTTCGTGAGATTTTCGGCGGCCTCTTGACAAGGTCCATAGAAAAAAATCTTTGGTCCAGGTTTCAGCATCACTTTATTGAGAATTTTACGGTAATGCCACCACTCTTCTCCCTCCCTAATCCAACAACGCAGTGTTCTTTCGTTATCGAAATTATTTTACGACAAAATAAATTACTTCGCTGAGAAGAAGAGAATTCAGACGAACGAAAAATGTTTGATTATATTAAAAGATTATAAGAAAAATTAAAATTTCCATACAAAAACATCTTACAAAGTAATTATTTCGATTACAATTTCATCGCTGATATCTAATTCTATCGGAATTTATAACAATTTTTTTCTTTAACATACCGATGGGAGAACATCGTACGTACATGAAGAGCAGACCTCGGTTTTGTACTCGAATTTCATTATACAACATCCAGGATTCCGGTAAGAAGTGCCGCGGCGTATTACCCGCAAGATCGGCTAATACCTTACGATATTCAGCTGGCGAATTAACAAAAACAGCTTCGATTGGTCCAATCTGGTCTCTGAAGACTGGTCCAAGTTCTTGGTGTTTATTGTCCACGTATTCATGCAGCTTTTTCGCACCACCGGATATCGTCAGGGATAATACTGAACCGAGCAAGGGAAGACCTCGTGACTCGGGTGGTTCCTTCCTCGCCGAAGTGCCGAAATCTTGCGCGAACGTTCGCGATAACACGGAACTCAAGCCTTGGTTAGCAACGTTCCATAAAGGAGGAGCAGCATCATTATCGTTTAATAATAAAAACCGCAGATCGGACCCAAGGATTGTTCCGCGCTTGGTAAACGAAACGTTGAAATCATTGCGGAAGTTCATCGACCTCGCGAATCTTCGTAATGTTCTTGGTGTAGTGTGCATCTCTTTGGCGACACCAGGTATACAAGTCCAAGAGACGAATGTGCAGCTTCGCTGTCAATGAGAAATCAGATCGTGATCGTATCGAATCTGATACACGTACCGATTCAGCGCTTCGCGATTCAGCAATTTTTTTTCAAGTCAACGAAATTATTACAAGACAAATAATGTATGCAAACGAAGATAAGCAAGTTTTATAAAAAGAAAAGTAAACGAAAACATTAGTTTTAATGTACTATGCGACATGTAATTCCAATGTTTTGAAATACAAGTAAATACAATATTGCTCACTTAAATGTAATATAACGGTCGAGTTCTTTGTTTTTCGAATGTTAAACAAAACCTTGTATCTGGAGTATGTATCATATAATATCCGGATATCTCACCGATATTTCTTCCCCTTTCCTAACATAACTCATACGTTGGAAGGCGTGGTATAATCAGGAGATAAAAAGTGCAGTTAAGAAAACAGAATGATATAAGTGAAACAATTATGTGCGTGCGCAATCAAATTTATAATTTTGAAATTAATTAAGAAATATGATCAACGTTTCACGTTTATGAAATAGTCTTTATTTATAAAATAGTTTTTATTTAATACTCAATATATATATAATGCGTTATAGGATATTCGATACGTTGAAACAGACGTAAGCATTAATTTATTATATTTTCTATTCGAGTATAGAAAAAAACATGTGCTGTTAACAAAATTAAAAATCTAATCAATTAAAAATGTATGATTTTCATACTAGAATTATTATTTTAAAGAAATATTATGATAATGACGTTAAAGTTTAAATTTAGACAGCTAATAACACATATCTTCTTTTTTAATTTATGATTCGAATTTTATCTTTTACGCTCTCAATTGAAACTGTATAATCTATAAAATTATTTGTGCTATTTTTAATACAATAATACATACAATAAATATAAACAACTCTCAAAAAGAGATAGAGATGAACTCTCACTTGAGCGAGCGATTGCGTCGACGGACCAAATCTCAAACAACGTTAATGATAATGCACTATCCTTTAGTCGAGTATTTTTCAAACATACGTATAATTTTAGTTCATGTAATTTCAATTCAATAATTTTGATTTTAAACAATTAAGGTTTGCTTTGTCTTTAAGTTATACTGTAACTTTATTCAATTTGTAATCAATCTTTTCTCGATCGCGATACGTTTAATTCACGATCGATTTAACTAAATTTAATTAAATAGATTTTACTCACAGCAGCAAGCTAAATTTAGTTCGTCCGTGATGAAAAAAAAAAATAAAGTGGTTCGAACCGGTTAGCAATTCAAAAAGATCGTTAAAGAAATAGCTTTAATAACATAATAATAAATGTATACATACCGATATTTGATTTTAATTAGTTCCTCTTCTTATGTCGTTATATTATATCGCAATTATCGAGCAATTGCACTTCATCCCAGGATGTTGTATTTGAAAACTGAGACTCGCGTGACTTCTTCGTGCTCTCCTCCTTCGTTATACTCAGTGTCTGAAGGCTCGAGCTCCGTATGAACTCGCGTACGTGCCGGTCTAACAAACTATGCTCGATTCTCAGGGGTCAAACTGTCGAACTCGCTTGGCGAGCATCTCGATCCTCACTATCGCGCATGCGGCCTCCTGGTTGCCGGTCGCTGACAAACCGGCCGGAAGCGATGCCGACCGGAAGCGGAGCGTAGTCGAGCAGTTCGAAATGACCTTCTGCCTTCCATGCGACTGAATTCGCGACAGGCTTGCAGCAGGAGATCGGGTACCGTTATCTGGAACTGCTCCGCCATTCTATCCTTCTCGTCTTGAATTAGAGACGCGGTCAAATCCGCTTCCCAGGTTTCTATATAAAGTAATTAATTATCATTAATACGATAAGCGCGCGCTTTTTTTATAGAGAAATTATTTCATCGCGGTCAGCGTCAGTTCGTGGAGCCGCGCATTTAAATTTCCTTACGTTTCTTAAAGGATAATAAAGCGACCAGATTGAGTATCGATCGATTATATAATTTTTTTCCCTAGAACAAAAATGTGAAAAATAAAAGTTTTTTGTTTACAATTACAATTTTCACGTTTTCAAAAAATCTATTCCGAACAATTCTATAATACGTGTCCAGGTACGTTTAAAGCGGCTCGCTTTCCACGCGGGAAAAAGAAAAAGAAGAGAATTCTTCTCTCTGAAAAACTTTAAATCGCTCTGCAGGCTATACTACCTATAAATAAGACGCAGATATTTGAATGTCAAAATAGCTGAGACGGTCCGTCGAGAGCACAGAGAGAAACACGTCGATTACATCCCGAGATATGCTAAGTTTATTCAAAATGAATCAGCTACGTGGAGTTTTATGTCGCACTTATACATTCCTGGGTCCTTCGAGATTTCGGATGTATCTGATATATAATACTTGATAAACAAGACCCGCTCTCCTCCTTTTCCTCCGCTTCATCCTCTTCTATTTCGTTTCTAAAAAATAAATAGGAATGAGAATCGTGACACATTTATAGCCCGATAACCATCAAGTAATTGTCATTTCAGGCAATTTTCATGCAATTTTAATTTTAATTGTAGAAAGATTCGAGTTAAAACTCTTTACCTTGCACACTCTGATACATCATGGAGTTTTAAATTCCATTCGTCCCCTTCCATTTTCTTTTAATTGTTTTGTTATTGTGTTTTTTTCAATTTTATCTCTTTCGAGACTTTAAGTGACTAACTATGTCCGTTATATTATCTGCCAATGTACTTTAACTTTAATCTTGGTTCTTTTATCTCGATAAAATTAATTCTTCATCTTTTTCTAAGTATAAGGCTCGGTTCAATCAATGTAAGATGAACTTTAATCTCGGTTTAACTTGTTGTACTGTTTACCTTTTTCTAATTCTAAGAATTAGAATTAGAAAAAAATAAAGTGTAAGTCGAATCGAGATCTATCAAGATTAAAATTAGTTTTTACGTTTATGAAACCGGCTCCTAAAAAAAAGAAATAAATATTAATCCTTTCTATATTATTTACACCATGACATGTCGATTCTTTGTTACGATACGAGTCGTTCGTGTTCCGGATTAATTTTCATCACGTTTACAAGTATACAAAAAGTATAAAGATTCTTATGGTAAATTTACCATGATATATTAATATGCAGTATAATGTTCCATAATTTTTTATTCTTTTTGTGTCGGCATAAAAAAAACTTGAAATTAAAAAAACGGGACTGATCAACAACTTTCCTTCTCGGAATATATTCTACGACTCTTATATGTACAAAAATATACAATTAAATTTTTTAAATTTCGGGAAAAAATCGGAGATGGGAGCGTTGCACATTTACTATTAACTGCATATTTACTATTCTTACATATATTTTAACATCTTTAGAAAACATTTATAAAGTTGTGTATTAAAAAAAAAGGAAAAGATATATGTATAGAGATCACTATATAATTAATTTATCCTAATTAATTAATTTACTAATTAATTTACGCTCCTAGTATTTCAAAGGAAAGAAATTCGCAGGACACGAATCATTCAATCATGTGTATTAACGGTTAAAATCCAATAAATGCGAAATGGAACGAAAATAGAGAAGAAAAGAGTTGGACAAAATGAAAAAAGCGGACGCGCGATGGGCGCGACCAACCTGTTTGTCTCGCGTTAATAACGATTACTTTAACGATCGCTATTTTAACATATTAATCAAGTGCCTGATATTACAGTTGCGTGTTATTAAAGATAAAAGTAATATATTTCACGCTCGGTCGATCCCAAGATCCACTTTCTTCGCCAAGCTTCCGCGCTTTTTTCTCGACGACCGTTCTCCAGCGGGAGGAAATCGTGATTCAAAGCTTAGTTCACGAAGTATAAGTCGATATCTTCCGTCTCGATCGGAGTATCGATATCGGCCGCGACGGGCGCGAACCGCGCGACCTCTTCCCCATCTTTTCGTCCGTTTGTGGCCCGTTTTGGAGGCTCGGCAATTGTCGGCATCGTCGGCGATCCAAATAATCCTCGCGCGCGTTTAGCGGCGCGCGGTGCGACACTTTTGGATGCGTTGGTCTTCGCACCGGTCAGCACCGCGGTGTTATCGAGTCATTATCGGGCAACGAGGTATAGCTCGATCTATCCGTCGGATATTGGCTACTCTCGTCTTCTCTGGCCTTCTCGCTCCGAGTTGTTCCGCGGCGGACTTCAGTTGGCATTCCGTCCGCCGCTTGTAGGTCGACGTAAGCGGACGTAGACACTCGTAGGAGTCATAGGTAACCGAGGAACGACGACGTCGTCTACTCGTGGAGCTGCACTGTGCTGCACCCTGCTGTACCCTTCTTTTTTTTTTCTTTCTCTGATACGTGTTCACCACCGCGTGTCCTGAGACTCCTGGGGTGCAAAAAGTGCGAGCGAGTCGATGAAAAAGAGTCCCCTCCTAAGAAGCTTCTTGGACTGTAAGATTACTGAGCTACCGTTTAACAGCTGAAATCGGCGAGCTGAAGAAGAAGAGAGATCGGACAAACCCACCTGTGATCTCCCTAAGATCTCCCTTTCGGAAATTCAGGCCTTTTAAGATCTCCCTACATCCTGCGATCCCAACGAACGTCGTCATATTTCTTTCCCTCCTCGACGCGATGGATATCGACGCCGACACCTGTTTCAAGGAATGGAACGATTTGGCGCAGGACTACAAAGAACTCGAGGTGAGAATCCCTCGCCGTCGTAGGACGGGGCCGACGAGGTTAGGTCTCATCCTCTCGCATCTCATCCGCATGATCGCATCGTTGCTTGCTTTCCAGCAAGGACATAGACACTGTGTAACACAGTGAGTCGTTTTATCCTTGTTGTTTGCCAACGTTAAACAAGGATGAAACGACTCACTGTGTTACACAGTGTCTGACTGTGTCCTTGCTGAAAAGCAAGGGTTATCCGCGGATCATGTCAACCCGCACGACGGGAGACGAAAAAAAAATCGCGGTTTTGATGATTTCGCAAACGTCGTGCGATGTTCGCGTGACCTTGACGATAAATCGATCACGCGCGAGCGACTTGTGTTATTTTTTTTCAATTACTGCTTTAACAATTCCGCATTTTAATAACCGATGATGCTGCAGAATTTTATTTTAAAATGCGAATATTACTGCACATACTCGCGATTACTTTCCAGATTATTTCAGTAACTGTGCAATATTAGTAGAGCTAAAAGAAAAATAAAGCATGAATTTTATACTTATATGAAGTAAAATATATATTTAATTTTAAATTTAATTTGAATATCTGCAATTTAAAATATATATCTAATTTGCACGAATATAAAAATACAAAAAATACATAATGTATTATATAGGGAACTTCTCAATAAGCGACATTATGTAAAACTGATCGTTTTAGTTTTGTTTAACATTGACAAATGACAAGAGGTCTATTCTTTTTAGCTAAAGTTCTTGCATGGTTTATCTTTCTTCTTTTTCTCTTCATATTGGAGAGAAAAAGAGAATAGATGAATCATGCAAGAAGTCCAGCTAAAAGGAACAGACCTAAGGATATAATGATTCACTGTGTGTAGGCAGGAATCAAACTACGCATTGAAGATTGAGATCGAAGATTGAAGATTGAAATTTGACCAATGAGGGCAAAGGAATTTTAGCTCCTATTATTTTGATTGGTCAAATTTCAATCTTTCAATCTCAATCTTTAATGCCTAGTCTGATTCCGGCCTTACACTGTGTCTGTATATGTACATTGTTGAAAAACATCCATGAAGAATAACAAGAATGAATAAATGAGTTATCAATTAGTCATGAATCAAATCATGTTTATGATCTTTGATCATTATTTATTAACTGATAATCAAGATATTGAAAGATTAAATGCTTTCCATTTAGTAATCCAAGTTGATACAAGTATCATTCTACCTTTTTTTGACATTTAGTGAATAACAAAGATAGAATGACAATTGTGTCGCCAAATGGAAAGCATCTATTGATTGTTGTTGTGTTCTAAAGATATCTTATTTACTTGCAGGTACTAAATAGGGAGTATCTTTTGAAATTAGAAGAAATTGGCGAGCTGCAAGCAAAATGTGTCAAAGGTATTTCCCATCAGAAATATCGGATGGGTGTGATATCCAAGTCCTTAAAACAGTAAGTCCAGCCTGTAAATTTTTTCGGAAGAATAATCGATAACTTTTAATTATATTAATTAATTAGTATTTTTATTTATTAAATAAAAGATATACTTAGAAAGATATACTGATAATATTTTGAATATCTGCAATTATTATTTAAATTAAGGTATTATATATATGACAATTTATATGATTTTTATCTTTTTCTAGGCTAAATACAAAAGAAATGCGAGAATTACAAAAATCTATGATGAGGAGAGAACAGCAGCTCAGGGAGATTGAGCAAACGTTACCTAAGTCAAACGGCATTTACTTACAAATTATTCTAGGCAGTGTTAATGTGTCAATATTAAATAAAAGTGACAAGTATGTTACTGTTAAGAATTATATCTGACATATCTTTATCTGGAGTCACATTTCATAATAATTGCTTTTAGATTCAAGTATAAAGACGAATATGAGAAATTCAAATTAGTACTGTCGGTAATTGGATTCGTATTATCTGTATTAAATCTGTTTACCATATATATATTTATTAAAAATCTATTGTATTTTTTATTTTATGTTCCAGAACCTTAGAACTTAGTTTTATGTTTCTTCTCGTTTGGTACTATTGTACGTTAACGATAAGAGAAAGTATACTCAAGGTAAATGGATCAAGAATTAAAGGATGGTGGAGATTCCATCATTTTCTCTCGACAGTGGTATCTGGTGTTCTACTAGTCTGGCCGAACACTGGACCGTGGTATCAGTTTCGTAGCCAGTTCATGTGGTTCAATGTGTATATCAGTGAGTATTGCATAATTTCTAGCAAAATGTCATAAAATCTAATAGTATAAAAAAATAATAAAAGAGTAAATAGCTCATGTCTAGAATTGAAATATAACTACAAAACAATATTTTATTTTCAACTATGTATAATAGCTAAACTTTTAACTAACATTTTTCAGGTGTAGTCCAGTACTTGCAATTTCGGTACCAACGTGGCGTTTTGTACCGGTTAAAAGCACTGGGAGAGAGGGATAATATGGATATCACCATTGAGGGATTTCATTCGTGGATGTGGCGCGGTCTCTCATTTCTGCTGCCGTTCCTCTTCGCTGGTTATTTGTTTCAGCTTTATAACGCATATACGTTATACGAACTAGCGTACCATCCAGACGCGACATGGCACGTACCAGTGCTTAGCGCCATGTTCCTCGTACTATTTTTGGGTAATACCACCACCACCATCATGGTAATTCCACAGAAACTCGTCAAGGATCGCGTTAAGGATCAACTGTTCGCTTTTAAACCCGATCGCAGGAAAGAGGGAAGAACACGAGATAAGGACAATAAAGATGAAAAGAGTGAGTGAAGGAAGAATTTCGAGTACTTCCAGTTGATGAAAAGTTCGACTTAATTACATGGAAAATAAATTGGAGGAAAAAATTGCAAAAACAAGATGAATACGCTACGAAATGGTGTTGGTGTTGGCTCTAAGATATAACAAACAGTACTTTGTTGCGTTTAGCAATGGAAGTAATAACACATACACATACACGCATACACGATGTGAGTAACTTTGATCACAAATGAAGAAGTTTCCGTGTATTTTTATTTTTACTTTATTCTTGGATGAAAAGCCAACAATAGGCTACTCAACGAATTTGACGAGTTAGTTTTTTATATGAGAAAATGTATAAAAAATATTGTTTTCTTTTTTATTTTTCAAAATTAAGAACTTCCGTAAGCAGGAATTATGCAAATCTATTTGAAATTTGAATAATTAACATATTAATTATTATATATATTATATGTTAACATATGACAATTAATTTAAAATTAATTAAAATTAACGTGATTTTTTGTTTTATTTTATTTTCTTGTGAAAAATATCTATTATTTAGAATTTTTAATTGAGCATCATTTGATGTCACGATAGTTATGATTGAAGAAAAGTCAATTCCAGATTCACATCACGATTTGTTCTGTTCCATTTCGAAATATGCATATGATATACTTACATTACTTCAAATATATGCATTTATTTTTGATTGAATTACTAACTCGATATTATGGTTCATATCATGCAATATGATGCGCAAATATTGACCCAAACAGCGTTCGATAAGAGGCGAACTAATCTTTATTTGCGGGTAATTTATATATATATATATATATACAAATACACACGTACAAATGCATATATACAGGCTGTTTTCTTAAAGTACTAGCGAAATTATGCTCATATTTGACAAAATACTCTATATACATACATATGCATCTAAATTACGTAGTTACTCTACATGCAGATATACATGAATATACATATACATAAATACATATGTGATATCACGTACAAAATATCACGCAAGGTGCATCGAAGACGAATCTTGTATAATATAATTATGACATATTTTGCTCCAAATGTATTTATTGAAATATTGAAATGTATTTACTCATGTGTAAATAAAAGCATACCGAGCCGCCTAATCCTACAACGATAATTCGTAGTTGAGAGTTACTTGCACACCGAGTTGCTAATCCGAATTTTCTTTAACAAGTTTCTCTTTCTTTTAACACTTCTATTCCGTTTATATCACATGTGAGCATGAAAATGCATGTCAAACACCGTGAATGATATTTTACTGCAGATAACATAATGAATTAATGTAAGACGTATACAAATTGGACATAGTGCATTTTATTATAATTAAGAATGTATATTTTTTGACAAATTAAATAGCGAAAATAATCCATGCACATCAAGTGAGTCGATTTGATTGAAAAATTCTTATTTTCCTACATTTTTCTTCATTATAATTTTAGATATGATCTTGACTTCATCCAAAAAAAATTTCAAAGATGCTATTTTTCTATCAAGTGATAAAGATACTTGATCAATAAACCGTACATCAACTTCTAGATCCACAAAGTTCAAAGTGAAAATACTTACTGGAGTGAAATTCAAACGCACGGCAAAGGAAGAAGAAAGAGAACTAGCATACGTGTAAATAGAATATAAATGAGAAGAGCCTGCTAGAATCGGCAACTATAGCTACGCCACTGTCTGAAAAAGCAATAGTTTAGTCATAGCAATCTACAACGCTTAGGTAAGCACAACCAGTCCATTTATCGACGTTCTCCTCGAGCGTGCACGTCGCGCGAACTTTGCACATCCTATTATATTCTACTGTCTGTACATTGAAGTAAACAGGTGCGCATTGAGGAGTCAAGATGCCGGTAAAGATCAATTGGCCCATGTTGACGGCGACGATCTGCCCTAACATTGGCGGCTGGATCGACAGCTACTTCGTTAAAAAAAATATCAGCTGGTACGAGGTGAGATAACATCACATGCAAGTGCGTCGGTGAAATTACGTCATTGTCGCGATAAATTGCGCGATATGAGAAATTAAAGAAAGCGTGATTTATTTGGAAGAATATTTCGTTGCTATGCGCTTTTTCTGCAAAATCTAAATATAAACTCGCGGAAACGTTTGTAGGTGAAGGTCATTTGATATATACGCGAATCAATATAAGAGTAACTGGCGAAATGTAAATATGGTGCTACCTGGATCCATTCGATCCACTTTGCTGCAATATGAAAAATCGCGGCGTATCTCGTATCTTGATCTAGCTTCATTAAATCTTTATAACACACAGGAATGCAGTACTATTTATAATTACTTGCTATTATATTTCTTTATAATCTGATATTTATAATAGTTTACAATTATAATTTTATGATTATATGTAATAAATATATATTATGCATTATTTATATTTAGAAATATTATAACTGTACGTATTTATCTAAACTTTCGTAACTGTATATTATCTATAATCATGATTATGGTAGCTTAGAATTGTGTAATATTTATCTTTACAATTTTTCATAACATGCGCGATACATAAATGCAAATTCCAACAAACGGACTCAGACAAGATACTTGTCTGAGTATTGTATTCATAATCAATAATAATTATAGCAAATAATTCCGCAATCTATAATCAATTCGGTTACTTTCTTTAAGAATTTATAGTCCTCATAAAATCTCTCGTTCAGAAATGTAATACATTTAATATACCTTTTCTCACGGGCGTTTTTCTATTATTTTGTAATGTCTTCTTTCTCTTTCTCTCTCTCTTTCTTTCTCTCTATGTAATCTTCATATATACAGTCTTTCAAAAAAAGAATACAAAACTTTTCAGGTTTACATCCATCTATAAATAAAGAAAAAGATTTTATGTAATAAATATACAGGATCTGTATAGGATTTGTCTTATCGGCAATTTAAATGCCAAGCTTATTTAACAGATTACTCGATATAATAAATGAAAACCAAATGATTATGAATAATGATCGTTTGAATGATGAGCATTTAAATAATTTAAAGAGGTTTGTGAATAGTCGCATTCAGAAGAAGTCAATGTTTAGGGGGCTCGCATATACTTTCCGTAACCATAAGATGTACCGTAAAATTAGCCAATCATTAAGAATTGTCAAAAATTTTCAGCTTTGATTGGCTTCTTATGATACGTTGTACGATTACTGTTACGGAAAGTATACGCGGGCCCCCTTAGCGTTTTACGCTGATTATATTTTTAGATTTAGAAGATTCTTATCTCAGCGAAGAAAACTTCCAACGGTTGTAAAATAAATATTCTGCTGAACACAGCCATTCACTACAAAAACTCAGTAATTATGTATAACTTGGTATAACTATGAATCTTCAATTATGCTTATGTAACCAGTGATTGAGGGCACAGTCTATGATTTCATGAGTATCGCTTTATAGGATACATAAGAAGAAGATAGGTTTTTGCAAATATTCAAGAGAAAATCAGAAATCTTATCTCGAATATTTATGTTGCAAAGTAAGTGCCGATATGTTATTTCGATACTTTTATTTCGCTTACACAAAATCTCTTCGTGTGAAAGAGAAATAGGAGACTTAACTTAAAAAACGACCAAGCAGCACTTCTATCTACCGTCAATCGCGGAAATGCTCAAGTGTGTTTACAATAAATTACACCTTACCGCTAATGATATAATAACACGTAATATATCGCTTTTGTACGTATAGATGTGTCCGCCGCGCTTAATCCGTCACTCTCTTGTTCTAGTCGCTGAAAAAGCCGAAGTACACCCCGCCGAATTGGGTATTCGGACCCGTGTGGACCACCATCTACTGTACAGTGGGTTACTCGTCGTACCTTGTGTGGCGAGACGGGGGTGGCTTCGAGGGAGCGGCCGTACCGCTCAGCGTCTACGGTCTTAATCTCGCCCTCAACTGGTCGTGGACGCCGCTATTCTTCGAGACTCATAACATAAAATTGGTATTACATCTGATTACATACACATACACACGCGCGCACCCATACATTAATCGTAAATCTCTGAGATCGTTCGAGTGTTTTTTGCATAATTTTATCATAATAATAAATTTACCATTAATCAATTTTTTATTGCTACATTATTTATATTGGAAGATATCATCATAGATGTCTAGATAGATTCAAGATAGATCTTTTCGAAATTCGCATCGCTTAAGATTAATCCTAATTAACACAAATAAGTGAAGAAAGTCGGTCAAAGAGAATGTTGATGCCTGATAATATTTTTGCGTAAATCTTACAATTTCCAGATCAAGTAAATGGCGCGCCAATTATTTGTCGGTTTTGAAATACAACGGACCTGGACCCTTATTCTTGAAAAGTATCGCATACGTAAAACTAAGAAAATACGTTACCTGTACTATAGTATTAGTTTTACGTATGCGATACTTTTCAAGAATAAGGGCCTTGTCCTTTTTAACTGAACTTCTTACGGAGTTCACCCTTTCTTTTTTCTTTTCACGTTGGAGAGAAAAAGAAAGATGAACTAAACTAAAGCTGGAATACTTAATATCACAAATTAAATTGACAAGCAATTTAATAATGAGGATCTTAAAGAATTGTAAAGAATTTATTGCGAAAAATATTACTCTAGCCAGGACTCAAACCTGGACCTCTCTACGCTCTCTCTCTCTCTCTCTCCCCCCCCCTCCCCCTCCCTCTCTCTTTCTCTCTCTCTCATATCTTACTAATCCTAATTCATGAATAAATATATGACTAGTGAAAACAGAGAAACTAGAAACTAATTTCTTTTTCATAATTGCTTACGAAGAAGACAGCTTGTATTTTTTTTTCAAATCGACTTGAATCCAATATTTTTAGAAGTAAAGATTATATATAATCAATAAAATTTTATAAGAATATCTTTGTGTAATACATAATCTCCATTTTTTAAAATATGCAATAGTTCCTTGTTAGACAAGACGATTTGGAAAAAAAACAAGTTATCAATGCCCAATTTGCTCGAACGATCCCTGAATCTTACAATGATTTTAGACCGAAGCGAATTTAGGGATTGCTTTGGATGCGGTTAGATCCAACTTTTGCGAACTCATGTTTAACTGATTTGTCGAAAAATAAATTTTATAAATATCATTATTTCCCAGTATATTTTCAATTTAATTTTCAAGACAAGAACGGTGTATGTTTCAGATTGTTTATATACGATCTGTTCTTTGTCACAGCACTAAGTTACATTAAAAAATTTTTTCGTCAAACTTCAAATATATATCCATTTTATTTTAAATAGTGTAAAACTATTTAAGTTAAAGAGTATATTAGTTCAGTTACAAAGAATAGACTTATAGTTTTATAAATCACTTTTGCATTAATTGAAGGTAGAATGGCATCGTTAAGCGCTTTTGGAGCGATCCTATAAAACTTTGCTTCGGTCGAAAATGTTATTAAGACTATCGTTTACATCCGTGCACAGGCTCTCTACGAAATTGCGGCGTTGTGGATCAGCACGGCGGCGGTTGGGGTCGTGTTCTACCACGTTAATCCCACTGCCGGCTATCTCATCATTCCCTACATCATGTGGAACTCTCTCGCCGCGACAGTGAATTACATCATCTATCGGGATAACAAACAGCCTCCCGCTGTTGAGAAAGCCGAGGGAAAGAAGAACTAAGGAAATTTACATAGTAAACGAATAGAGAAAGGGGAAACTAGAGAGACACGGCAGTGCCGTGGACGTCTGTTTAGAAAGCCAGCTTTTTGATGTTAAAGAGCATTCCTCACGAGATTAATGCTAATGGTGGGCTTAACAAGTACTTTGAATAAGATTTGAATATATAAAAATCGAGTATTCGCATATATCTCTGTTAAAAGAGATCTTTTATGAAAGCGATGAAAAGAGGAGAATCACCGCGAAGTATTTCTATTAGAATCTATTGCTTTTTCTTTATTTGTATTAGTATAGCATTGTTGAATGAAATACTTTGTAGTTTTCTTTTTTCCCTTTTTTTCTATGTAAAGTTATTTAAAAAAAGATTACGTGCGAAAATACTCGTTATTCAAAGGCGTTGAAAAACTTGGTATCCTTGCATTGATATAGATAAGCCTAGCTTATCGATTGGCTGTTCTTTTGTAGTCTTAAAAAAATTGAGATAATCGAGTGCCCATCATTCACTTTCGTACATTCGTCATTATCATTATGGACCACTTCAGTCGTCGGGTTCGACGAGACGTGCCTTTGCATTGAACGCACAACGCCGTTAGTATACACATGTTTATTGATCGATATACGAAATAAAGATCAGCTAACCGACCACGTGTACGTACATTATACAGTGTAATATCTTAAATGTACTATATATATATATATATATAAGCTTTAATAAATCATATAAAGTAACCTGGAAAAGGATGGATGGGAAACAGATGGTGTGGACAGGAGACTTTCATTTTCTTCACTGTCTACCCTATTCCGTGTGAAGCTATGGAGTCTTCTTTTGAATTAATTAACCTCAGTAAAGTAATGTCAGCCGTGAATTTGGAGAACTCCCGCCTTTAAAGCTGTGATCTTGGCATCAATCTCGCCTTTTATACAGAATAGGGCAGAATATATTACAGAAGAGCGATATCGAGTACGATGATACGGGCGGCTGCTCGAGCGGGATCTCTTCTAGGCGGCTATTGCCGCCGTATTCAGCTGCCATGTTTCACAAGCGCTACGTGGGTTCGGTTGCGTAGATATAGCCTTGTTGTTGTAGCACGTACAGCCGCTTCTCCACTGCCTCTTTATCTGAAATCAATAATAAACTGTGATCACTGTGAACGATAAAATAAGATAGAATCGAACAAAGATTATGTTGGCAAAATAATCTGATCTTATTTTTTATTATAAATAAGCGAAAAAGAGACTTAATAGATATGTATTACACAATGTATAAAATTGTAATTGATAAATTACATTGGCAAATAAATATTAAGTTGATGTGCAAAGGTGTTTTTATATTAAATTAAAATTTTAAATATATATAGGCTGAAAAAAAGTTACACATCAGAAATAATAGAGATAATATTTTTAGGACCATCGAAGATATTTTTTTCTAAATTTCTCAGTCATTAAAAAAAATGAACAGATTTCTTTGCGATTCAACGAAAATCCATCAGAGCGAAAACAATACGTACATTTGATAAGTAGAGCTCGATCCTGACTATGGCTGACATGTTGCGCTAACGAATGTAATAATATTTGCGCCGTGTGATATCGCTGGAAACATTCACCACCTTTTCCGAATAACTCGTCCAATGCCGCTGATTGACACTGTGAAAGTATAAATAATTGCATTAAATACTTCAAATATCATATTAATCAACATTGCATTCGTTTTTAATCGTCAGAAATATAACACAGACGTATATTCAGCCTCAGGATAAAAAAATCAGAAGCGCGATAAGCATAATTAAAAAAATGTAGTTATTTTTTTATACCATGTGAATCGCATGATTGTACAGTATCTTGTCCGCCGTGGCTCCTGTTTGACGAAGAAGTCCCACACTATTTAGCTGCTTGCATTCCGTCAAACACGATTTGAATTTCTCATTCATGGTACTGACAACTGCAATATTTAAACAAAGAGCAATTTAATTTAAGTATAGTTTATAATGTTTATAACTCACGTATGTTAACTTAAGTTTAATTAAACAAATTATATATGTAAAGTGATGGCAATGCTTTTAGCATTTTTAAAAAAATTTGTTCTTAATATAGAAACACTGTGTCTTACAAACAATAAAATACAGAATGCATTTGTAATTTGAAAGACATACACATAGAAATAAATAAAATCTTACATCGCATTAAGTTATATATATATATATGGATTTATTTTAAAACCAAATCTTAAAATCCCTAGGATTTTTTTATTTTATATATTCTAAAATTTTAGAATCTGTTTTAAAATTCAGGATTCTAAATATTTTAATTTGAAATGTTCAAACTTAGCATTTAAAATTTGTAAATGTATATGATCCATTATTAATATCTAATGTTAAAAATACAATAATAAGAACTTTACCATCCTTCACAGTGGCTGTTGGTTGCAGCCTTCCTTCTTTGAGTTCCTGAGTGGCTAAATTCAGACCGGAGCTGAGCCACTGAAGAGCTCGTACCAGAAGGATGACCTGCTCGGCACGTTTTCTAGTGGCCGCATTGCCAGCCTGTTCGATGCTGCCGAGAGGTGCCGGTTGTTCGATGTTACCGAGCGGGCCAGCCCTGGATCTGGCAACTTCGCATACGCATTCGCACAATGCCACGACGAAATTCAACTTGGCTAGGATCTCATTGTGCTCACGTTCCATAAGTGTCTCCTCCGGTAGCTCCGGCGCAATGAACGTTAACGGACGATCTTCGATTGTCGTCGGAGGTATATCCGGAAACAGACTTTGGAAACTACCGGCTTCTATAGACGAGATAGATAATTAACAGTCAATAAATATAAGCTTTATAGAGAAAATACATAAACAATTTGTAGAGAAAAGACTGTTCTCTTTTTTCGTATTTATCTAATACTTTCGAACAAAATATCCATTAAGACGACATTGGAATTGTCGGATTAATAAGTTAATGACTCTCTATGATACGATATTCCGCACAGCTTTGATGTTAAATCTTTTGACAATGGCCAAAACATTACCAGATATTTCCGGAAGAGTGACAGCCCTTGTGCCGAAGGGTATGACAGGCGAATGTCTAAGAGTATTGTTGTTGTCTTGAAAAGCTCGCGAAGTAGGCGAGCCGAGTACTGCTAGCGGACCTGTGAGCAACGGCGAGGATGCGCTGTTATTACCCGTGGAACGCCGTAATGGTGAGGTTCCACTCGGCGTGTGTGAGTGTCTCGCTACAGGGCTGACTTGCCATGTATTGGGTGGTGGTGGAGTCTCGCTTAACCTAATTGTTGATATATTAGCTTTAATCTTTTGGTTTAGTTTACGTGTTGTTATTTCCGAATGTCTGGACCTTTTTTTAATAGAAAAAAAAATGGTGAAAAGATTTACAAAAATTCAATATAATTTTAGTAAAAAAAATAATTTTTAATAAACGCGTTCAATTTCAGATTAACAGACTGTTAATTGTTCCATACGATTGGTTTATTCCATTAACAGCGTACAAAACGTAATTAAATGGAATGCTTCTATTTCCGCCAAACATAGAATTAACTGTAATCTCAGTTTAATTTATTCTTTATTTTTTTCTATAATTCTTGATACTCAAAAAAAAATTAAAAAATTAATTAAACTAAGATTAAAATTAATCTACATTAATAAAAATTGAAGTAAGCAAAAAAAAAAGAAAAAGTAAAAAAAATCTTTAAATCTGAACTCATTCGAGGATATATCTATACCTTCTGCCGGGCGGAGTACCGATGACAAACTGTACACTAGGTGGACTGAGGGAACCGATGCTTGGTGGATGATTTCTGTGAGAGTCCACGCTGCGTTTCATGCTGATTGGTTGTGAACGAGGCACGACACTGCTGCCGCCAGAACGAGCAGCATTCGTCGAGGGAGATTGTGGTGGTTGCTGAGCCACTGCGTTTCGTTGACATGGAACGGGAATCGGCTCAGAAATCGGTAGATAGCATGGTCTGGGTGGACTGATGGCTTCCCTGCTTGTCTGTCTAGTATATCTAATGGATAATCATAGAAAAGTAATAAAAAATATGACGCCAAAATAATAATTGATCTTATGTCTAAAAAATTTGATTAAAACTGATATATCCAAGAAGTAATAAAATGTTACGTACTCGCCCAATTTCGATAAGCACGGTCGAGGTGGACTAACAGCTTCTCTACTCACTTGTTTGGTATATCTAAGAAATAATTAAATGAATGTAAGACAACCATTCTAATAAAATATTTTATATCTATATAACAAAGTAAAAATAAAGATATGAAAATATTTGAAGATCACGAAATCAGTTTTAGAGGATATTTCAAACCTGATATTAAATTTTTCCTGATTGTTTTGCATAACTTTTTTACTAACTCTTTTGTGTTTATTTTTTTCAGATCATCATCTAATGTATGTATACTTACTTGACTGGCGGATTATTGTCAGTATCGCTACTGATGTCGCTCGGCACAAGGACGAAGTCATCATCGGGACTAGAGCAAGGAGTCTCTGTCGTCTCAGGCTCCAGTCTATTGACAATCGGCGTGCCTTCCTCAATCGGAATTGCCATTGTCCCTGGTGACGCCGGCAATTCGGTAGGCACAGGGCTTGGACTTGGACTCTCTCGAACACCCGTGAGGAACGGATGACCAAAGAACTGATCGAAATCCATACGGTCAGTCGCTTCGCGCCTCAGCAAGCCCATCAAAAGATTTGTCAGTTCAGGTGATGTTCCAGGTGGTATACTAAAAGAAAAAACATTGATATTCTTTCTTCTATATTATTTTTTATAATTTTTTCTTACCATAAAATTAAGAAAAATATGAATTTCGAAACAGGGGCCACATTAAAAAATTAGGAAAAGCTAATATGATTAAATATAAATATGTGACATGTGGCGCAATGAAGAATTCTATAAAAATATAAAGAATCCGCTGCTTATCAAAGAAACATTTCAATCTATAATTCGGAACTATTTTCATCCAATTCTCTAATATAAATTATATATATTGACATAAAAGATGAAAAACTCTTATTAGAAATCTCTGTACCTAGGAACAAGATTCACAGTGTTTTCGTAGATCGACTTGAGTGCATGAGGATTATTTGCGGGATGTGGTGCCTTTCCGGTAAGACACTGGTATAATATAGTCCCAACGGACCACAGATCTGCTTTAGCATCATATTGAAGAGACATAATGACTTCGGGTGCCATGTACATCGGCGATCCACACAAAGTCGCAGCCATCACCCCTTCCTGCAGGAACCTAGCAAAACCAAAATCCGCTGAAACAAAAAGGAATGAATCAATATCATTTATTAATAGAGAAAAATCGATTTTAAGAAAGAATAAAAATGGAAAAATAAAAAACGTTCTTACCTATCTTTAATGTTATTTCATGTGGCTGTGGACAGGCTTTGCCACAGTTGTGATTCAATAGGATATTCTGTGGCTTCAGATCTCTGTGGACGATCCCTTTAGCGTGCAGTACTTTCATTGCACGAACCAATTGCTTGAGGAACAATCGGATGGTATCCTCGGAAAGAGTACCTTTTGCTATTACGAAAGATACAAATTATTTATATATTAAATCCCTATTCATTCTATATCGCATTAAAATTTCATTGTTTTCATTTCATTCAAATATTGTACAATTGTTTAAACTTTGTTGTCTCTACTAACCATTTAAATAATCTCCCAAATCTCCACCGTTGCAATACTCCATAACCAGGAAGACATTATGATTAGATTCCTGCATTAAAATGACATTAATTTTAATAATTTTATCATAATGTACAGTTCTTGTAAAGATAATGGTCTCACCTTACAATCGTACAGTGCTACAACATTTTCATGATGTAGTTTAGTTAATGCCTATAAAATAAAGCACATATAATTTTGTTACAATAAAAATTTCAATCAATATTTACAGCTAACATATTTTTTAATATTTCTTGTTTTTTCTCTCAGTGTTTATGAAATTTTATTAAAAATTTGTTATGAGCAAAAAGGACATACTTTTAAGATTTTGATCTCCTTTTTCAGTAAGTCTTGCGACTTAGCCAAAGTCTTCTTTGTGATGCTCTTAATAGCTACTACCAGATTTGGTTTCTGTAAAAATATAAAGATATAAAGATAGATACAACTATTATTATTCAGTATTAATATAATAAAAATTATTAAATCCTGTAATAAAAATAATTAATAAGAATTAATATTAAAAAAATTAATTTTTAAATTAAATTCCAAAACGTCAGAATATAGATTTCAAATCTAAAAAGTTTAATGGATCTGTTAACTCACGGAAGACAACATTTTACAAAGAAATCTCGCAAGTAGGTTCCTTTAGGACAATAAAATAACCAAGTTCTATATTAAAAATCTCAGAAACTTCTAACAGATATTATATTCCTATTAATATAAAAATGCCTTGTGTTTATGTTAGAAATTGTTTCAAGATTTTAAACACAGAAAAAATTAACGAACTATATTTAAACAATTCAGATGACTAATGTAATTGATCCATTATTTCTCTGCCTGAGATCTTGGACTAATTTCTAGTATTGTAGACACAACACTTATAAGGAAACTCCTTTATTCTACTGTATTGCATTATATTATCTATCTTGATAAAGTTTTACAAAGAAGTTTCAGAAAGACTTACACAATTATTAGAACAATGGAATCTTCATCAAAAAGTATATTTGATATATCCAAGAACAAAATACACACACAACACACATACATACACACACACACACACACACACACACACATTCTTTATTAAAATATGTATATATATATATTCATCCATAAATATATGTATATATTTCAGGTAATTTTTAATCAATCAATCTCCGTTTCCAAGAGGAACATAAGGTAAGAACTAGATGATACTCACTTTGCGATGCCTGCCCCTGAAGACCACGGCAAAAGCACCGGTGCCGATCAGGTCCTTAGGATTGTATTCGTAGTCGCCGAGGATCTCCATCTCTCTCGTTCGACGGATGATCTTTACCGACGTGTTGAAGTCCACGGTTTACTAACAACACGAGGACGCATCGCCTATGATCAGAGATCGATACGTAGCTAGTCTCGCCGTAGTCTGCTCGAAAATGACACGACGTTGTCACACAGCTCCGAAAGATCTACATCTCATCCGTCATTGTGTCCGCAAGATCGTCCTCAGTTGTGGCGTCGAATTACTTCTGCGACTTTAGAAGCAACGCAACGTAGAGGCACAGAAGGTGTGTAGCGGAGTAGTAGGGGCGACAGGCACGTCCGAAAATACAGGACACCCTTCGGAGAGGGGACACACTCTGGTTACTCGTTGTACGCTCCACCTCGGCATTGACGCAATCGTCCGATCGTCGAGGGAGCGACGGAACGTCGGACATCGTCGCGAATGGCGCGACGATCGCATGCGCGCATGACGTCGACGTCGCTGAGGAAAAGTTTAAAGTTTAAAAACCATAGCTTTCTATAACTAGACTGTTTACTTCGCCGCTATACGTTTGATGTCAAGTGCCGTCAAGCGATACTTCCCGATGAAGGCTTCCATTTCTTGGTTCACTACTCAGATATATACAAATCACAATGGTCGCGTTCAGCAGACTCAACTGTTGCGGAGCGGATCAGTGAGCTCTCGCTGCTATTGGATGATCTAAAAGATCCGCTCCACGGCTGCATTCGGAAGCATCACCCGAGTGCCTCGTGTATCATTTTATCCTTGTTGTTCACCCAATGTTAAATAAGGATAAGATGATACACGGGGGAAGCGGGGTGATGTTTCCGAACGCAGCCCACAACAGTTGAGTCTGCTGAACGCGACCAATAATAGCTGCTTTCCTTTTACACCGATTCTCAGATAATTCTCACTTGTGACGTCATAACTCAGTTGAATGCGCGTTCCTTTTGCATTCTGACAAGTGAGATTTAACTGAGTTTTTCCCCATAATCTGCACAAGATCGAGACCGTGTGCTTTCGTGAGTCTCGTAAACTCACTTCAAAGTGAGGTTATAAACCTATGTATATTCGATAACTTTTTCATCAAAAAAGCAAGAATAAATTGATAAAAGAATTGTAATTTTTAATAAATAATTGGTGATTATTTATAATACGAGCCTAACCTTTGATTATACCTTTTATTATTTAATTTGAGGTTAGTGAGAATTTCTCATTTCAGCGCGTTCCTTTTAATACATACTGAACGATGACGTCATTATCTGAGTTTGAAATACTCAGCTCACTTCGGACTTAGTTTCACTTGTGTGTAAAAGGAAAGCAGCTAATATGTATAGTCAGGTAATACTTATAATTAGGGCCACTGTCACCAAGCTCAGTTAACTTAACTGGCCAGTTAGTCCATCGGAATTGACCAATCGCATTTGTCATTTTGTTTGAAGCAAACGCG
>NW_017257428.1:1473514-1504553 GCF_001594055.1 Mycetomoellerius zeteki | reverse complement strand
TTGTTTATCTTGTAGGTTAAACAAAGACACTTATCGTCTAGGTCGCGGACTAAGCGTACGGTGTAAACGTAACCAATGTGCGCGTCCAATCAGGACGGGGGTCACGTGACCAGTTTTCTCCAATCTCTTCCGTGCCTATGGAGCTTTGATGCCAAGGTCCAATCAGAGAGACCGGGTCACGTGATGCAATTTGCCACTCTCTCCCTGTGAGGCTCTCTACTAAGACTCAGTTCCACAAGAAATTGACCAATTACAGTCAAATCCGAGGGGAATAGTCGATTGTGATTCGCCCATTTCTCATGGCTTAAGGCTTAAAACCTTATTGTAGATCCGGGGTTATAAATCAGGCTTAAAAGGGCTTAAGTGGTAATTGATAATTGAAGAACGCTGGATCATCAGCTGGGTGCATTCAGTGAGTTTTTTCATCTGATTGGCATATTCTGTTAGATCCTGAAATATAGATCAAGCAGATGAAAGAGCTCCTTGAGCGCTCAATAAGCGGCGCGCATCTGGATGCACCCAATTATGAGCGCTTGCTGTTATTGGTGAATACTTTCAAGTCATCCAATCAGCATTTTAGATCTGAAAGAATACATCAATAGCAGCGAGCGCTCAATCATCTGTTGAGTCTTCTGAACGCGTGAATTGTCTGTCATATGATTTTTTTATCGCTTAAAAAGGAGAAATTGAGCAATACATGAAATGCACCTTATTAACTTCTCGTCTATGGTGATCCCGAAGACTGACGGAAATTACCGAGAAAGATCGAAAGCAGCCGAAAATGGTCGAAAGTCGCAACGGTCCAGAAGGGCGCTCGCTTCGTGCGAGAAGGTTCGTCGTCGATTCTCTTTTCTGAATCTCTCACTCCGTTTTCGTATCGTTGTTCTCGCGCGGCGATAAGTCGCCGATCCGCGGGAGCGTGGTCAGCTTCCCCGACGAGTACAGGTAAAATAAATCTCCGAGCAAGCAGTGACAGAGACTACCGAGATTTCGTTCGAACGAACAAGATTTGCGCAGCGCCGCGCAGCCGGATCGATAATTGATTACTATGTGCATTACTCTAACCTAGCAGCTAGCTGCCTATGAATCTGTTGGATTATTAAATTCTTGTGCATACATATATATATAATGTGTGTGTATATATACACATCGTATACATATATGTGTCATCGGGTGACCCGATATCGCGATAATATTGGTGTACGAAATGTGGAAATGGTCAATCCGTTGATGTAATTTAATTGATCGGACGCTGTGTTCTTTTCTTTCCTTCTCGCGACAGTGCGATCCTGAGTGATTTACCTGCTGGTGAACAATCGATTTCAAAGTGGCTCGTAAATAGTATCTGTATAATAAACGATCACGTAAATGTGGTTTAAAGATTTACGATTGACATAACGATTGATATAGTTATACATGATTTGTGTACTGACGTTTGTTCCTTGTAACTGAACTATTTGTATTGTTCATTTTTTTTTCTATATCTGCAATTTCCAATTATATATTCATTTTAATTGCAGAAAATACAATGTTAGTGCAGCTACAAAGAACATCTTGGAGTATAATTTTTATTTCTCTGTTTATCTTTTTTATTTCTATTTATATTTGATTTTGTTGTATTTATGTTTGATATTTCTGAGCAATATGTGTTGTAATCTTACAGAACAATTACTATCTATGGTTGTGTTCCATTATTCACTGCAAGTACTAAAAAAAAGCAAAGTCGTGGTGGTAATTTGATGTAACAAACAAGTTAAGAAGATTCTGAAAAAAGTGGAACTTTTATCTTCGAGAAAGCTGGATCTTTTGGTTTAACTTAACTTATATAGAGCCCTATTCTGTATTCGTCTATCAATAGTTGTCAATGTCGTTAGTTACGTTATATTGTACAGCTTTTTTACCATACAAAATATCTGTGCAGCGACATATAATGACACTGACAACTATTAGTAGACATTTACAGAATAGAGCCCATGATATTTTGCTTTTGTAGGCTGGAAAACAATTTTGGGAAAGAAAAAAAAGAAATAATGAAAATCTATAATATATGTAATGTGAACTACAGATTTTCACTACTCAATGAATGATGGAATATAGTCTGGTTGGAAAACCAAGGTTTCCTGGATGGAAGATATATCCAAAAAGATTAATTATTGCAGAATATAAAAATATTTTTGGTATAAGATCTTTTTATTTTTGCGTACTCTCTTTGATTTGAATCCAGGAGTAATTATCTCATTTGTTTTTATGTAAACAATTACTTGGAATATTTTTATATCCCAATTAAAATCATTATTATTAACAATATATTATACATTGTTGATTTTAGATTATTGATAGTTTTCTGATTTATTTGAGAACGTTATAGATGGATTTAATCACAAATTTCTGAAAAAAGTCAAAATCAAACAAATATTAAACGGAATAAGTATATTAAATAGTTTATAATGGTAATATTTCTAAAAAACAAAGATTTTAATTATCATAACATTTTTTTATCGTAGATTTTCGATGGAATTGCATATTTAACAATTTGTAAAAAAATAGTTCGAAAAATAAAAAAATCTGTTAAGTAATATTCATATGAAACAATATTTCATAATTTATATTTTTTCATCATTGGGGTGTAAAAATATCCCAGGTGACTTCCTGATTTAATTTCAATTTATCTGCAGTTTGATGCTATTTTATAACTATATATTTGATTTATTCATTTCCTAACTTGAAACAAGCTTCTTTATTTTTGATTCGCAAAAGTGAGGCAAAATGTACAATGGCATTGGACTTCAAACTCCACGTGGTTCTGGCACCAATGGGCACGTTCAAAGGAATTGGGCCATCGTGCGAAAAAATAAAGATAAAGTCACTTACAAGATGGAAGAATCCAAAACCGATCAATTGAATAAACAACCAAACAAGGAAATCTTAGACCATGTCAGAAAGAGAAAAGTTGAAGTCAAATGTGCAGAGTTGGCTGATATTCTAGAAGATCAAGGGTAAATATCCATAAATTCATTTATAAATCCACCACCAATAATATGAATCCAATATTTATATTATTTATATTTTGAATTTTTTAAAAGCTCTTGAATTTATAAATTGTATGAGAATACAATTTGTCATTTTTCTTTAAAAAAATTGGAAGTTATCTTACTAATCATATCATAATTTGCAGCAGTATCTTATGACTATTTTAATTATTATAATTATTTTAAGATCTCAAATAACAATTACCAATAATTACCGATACAATTTGAGTCTTTGTTTCTAACAGAATTTTAGATGAATATATTTTCTTCAAACTATGTGTTGAAGCCAAAGGCAGGCAAGGCAAATCCTATTACAGTTTATAATCTCATTTAAGTTTGAAAGTAAAAAAGCTGCTTAGGAATTAGACTGACAAGATGCTTATGACCTAAATATATAATGTAATATGAATGCAATATAAATAACATAGAATTGAATGATTGAATATAAAATTATATATATTATATGTGAAAAATAATAAATATACCTATAATATAATATAATTTTTAAACAATTTGCAATCATAATTTTAATAATAGATAATCAAATTGGAATAGAGATGACATCATTCTTCTTGTAGAGTAAAAAAGTTTTATAACATTACAATCTATGTGTTTATCTAACCATGTTGTACTCTTATTTGTTTAACTTTGTTTTTGTTTTTATAATAGATTTATAATATTTTTTAATAATAGATTTGTTGTTGAAGTTAATACAAAAATGTAGAATTATAAAAACAGATTTACCTGAGAATTGATATAATTTTGTCTTTTTTCTGTGAATTACAGATATACGAACGAGGAAATAGAGAACAAGGTAGAACAATACAGATCAGTGTTAATAGGTGGCGATATTAAGTCATCCACGGCGCAAGATGAATTTGGTCGAGTTAAGTAAGTACATTTTACTTAGCCTTCTTTTAAATTAGCAAGAACAAAGGACTCTTAGTATCAAATAATAATGTTAAAGAAATAATGGGCATATAAGAGAGACAGTTAACTGACTTTTATATGCCCTTTATTTTTTTATAGCCTTGTTTTTCTAATTTTTTTTGAGATTAATACATGATTACGAAGATATATAACGAATTGAAATAAATTAGTTGAGGCATAATGTAATAATTCAGAATAAATTAATTAGATAATTAGACTAAGTAATCATATATACAGTTCGATCATATTAATTGAAATAATACATAGGTAAATAAAAAATCAGAGTTAAAATAAATATATTATCTATTTATTTTATATAAATTAAATATATACGTGAAATATATATATATATGATATTAATTAAAAGTTGTAATAGTAGTAGATAATTGAGTTTTGTGGGTTATGTCAAATTATATAATTTTAAATTTAATAATATCATAATTTTGTTAACTGAAAAGAGATTGATGTAAAAAAACACGATAGCACTTCATTTTTGAAGTGTACGGAATTCTGAGGGGAGAGTTTTCCTTTTCATATTGATTTCTGTCAGCCAAATCCAGGATAATCCTGACGGCAAGTAGATACTATATACGAAACGACGTATATGATGTTAAAGGTGTCTGAGCTTCTTCTTGAGATTTTTCTGCCACAACTTTATTCGATCTCCGCTGAAGGAAAGCTTTCACAAATGCAACATCATATCGCAAGAAAATATATTTACATGCTTTCTGAAAATCCTTATTCGAGATATGTTCAGAAGGTTTACAACGTCTTTTAGATATTCGAGTTATTTTTTGTAGCTTTAACTTAAATTCGATTGGGTGTATGATTTTTCATACAGATTAAATGTGATAAATACGATAAAGAATCAATTTTAAGATTGTATAAAAGAAGCTGTAACATTTAAAAATTAAATATTTTCTATTTCAACGCATACAGAAAGTTAGAGAGAGAGAGAGAGTATTCAGAAAGAAACTAAAATTTTCGAAAATAGAAAAAATTTTCAAGAAATGCAATGGGATAAAAATTCAATATTGTATTATTTTAATAATTAGAGTATATTGACATGTATTATTGTCTTAAGTTAGAAATATTAATTACGAGAAACACACAGATGAAATAAAAAAATTACTATTATTGACATTTTATTAATCAGTATATTAAATCAGATCGGTATCGCTTTTGATTATTTAATGTTTAAGATTTATTATTTATATATAATAACTGAGAAGAAAACATTCTGCGGAAAGATACGATCAATAATTTTCGAAAATGCAAATTACAATCATTATCATTATTGACGATGGTTAATTCAATATTTTGTTTCATTTCTGCTAGTAAAATATTGAGATTGAGAAAAATATCAGAGTTATAGTTTTATGTTAGGTACGAAATAACTCGAGAGGGCGGGGACGCATTCCGTGGCAATCTCGGTAGGATCGGTGGAGGACAGGGTGGGTGTTATACTCGCGATATCGACGTAGCCCATAGCGCCGGCGCCAAGAGGGTAAGAGATGATGAGGGGGGTGCACCCGGGCGGAGGAGGACGAGAAGTGGGAGAAAGAGGGAACACAGCATCTCGCTCTCGGTAGCCAGCTTTTTCCGGCGCCTCAGTGCGAGGATGGACCGGTGTCACGACGCAGCCAGTGGACGCGTCGTCGTGTGTCATCGTCGACGGATGGTGCACTGAGGGTTGGATTAATTTGGGGTGACACCGGGTGACCCCGCCGGAAAAGGAACATGTGACGCGACACGACGCACGAACCCGCGGACAAATCACAAAAGTCTTCCATTAGCTTAATTTAATCTAATAGCGTGGTTACTATCCCGCTCCTCTAGGTCGTTCCTAAGTGCTAAGTTTCGAGTTAGAGTATACATCGCGAAGTAGGGTTTAAGTCTAGCGTTAAAGTTTCACGGGAGCAAGCGACGATTTGCGTCGTTCAAACTTACAGAAGATATCGTAGTTGAATGTGATAATCGAGCGAAAGAAATCTGCGTGGAAGATCGCACAATTTTCGAATGTACGATGCATACAAATACGAAAAATATCATCTATTACATATTTATTACATGGTCCAGTGATGAGTGAAACAAATCTGCAAGATTTACTTAGAAAAAAGAATTATACATTTTTCACTGGAACGAATTGTAACGCAGATATATACGGAAAATAACGAATATCGAATATCGAAATGATCCTCTGAATGAGAAGAAAACTTCAAGAAAAACTTCATTATATTGCTCGTACACATTTTATTAGGCTAAATCGTAATATAAATATACGTGGAGAAGATATCATATATTAATGAAACATATTATATTAGTTAAGCATTGAATGTTAAACATTAATTGAAATGATCTCAGAAGAAGTCTCTAAAGAGAGACTTACCAGATGAAACGGTTTATTAATGAAGAAGATCAACATTTGCAATTCATAAATCTGAATTTTCACGCTGTCTATATATATATATATATATATATAATATAGACATAATTCGATTGTCTTAATTGGAAAGAAGAGAGGACAAGGAAAATTCATTTATCTAGAAAAGAAAAAAGGAAACTCAAATTTTTCAATCGTTTTTATAAAAAAATCTTATGTGACGATCTTTCTCACACGCATCTTCTCGCAATTTTCACTTCATCAAAAGAAATGAATATATCTTCGTGCGTCTCCATTTAAAAGAAATATGAAAAATTTTTCTACGAAATCCATGTGTCTCCAAAACGTCGACTGCGACGAGTCGACGGTACATTGTTAAGGAAAACGTCCTGCTTCAATCTGACAGAAAAAAGAAGCACGGCGAAAATAGTGTGCCTGATCTGAAGTCTTCCTCAACTCTGTTAGAATGCATACAGCAACGTCTCCAATGCGAGGATTTACGTATTGCTATATATTCTTCCACAATCGTATGGAATAAGAAAAAAGGGTATCTAATAATCCAAATAACGTAACAATAATTCTAATCAAATAATGCCATAAGATATATAGACAATGATAATTTATTCCTGATAATGATAGGAAATTATAAGCGTAGTATTAAATGATTATAATACCATAAAACGTAATAATAAGAAATCAAAATATAAGTATAAGGAATATATGAAGTAAAAAAAAGCATTGATAATATTGTGAAACGTTCGGAAACACTCGGATATGAGATGATGAAAGTCGCTTGAAAAATATCAAAGTGGAACGACGCATAAGGAAAGGAAGAAACGGAACTCGTTATTGTAATCATCATCATCGTTGTCGTCGCTATATGATTGTTCTAACTAGAAAAGCCGAGACAGCACGTACAAAAGACGCGACGACGGTAACTGGGAAGGGAGAGGGCTATTATCTCTGTTCGTGATTTTTTCTTTGTACCTCCGCTTCATCCTTTCTATTCCCTTCGTGAAAGGATTAAGCGTCGTAGAGCTACTTGTGCAACGTGGACCAACCGACGGAGCATCTGGAATTCAATTAGCAGCCTAACATTACCTTGTCAATGTTATTTGCTATCTCCTTTTAGGTGATAGAATAAGAAACGGTGAAGAAACGAGACACGCGGTAACACTCGAGATAATTATCGACCATTAAAACTGGAAGAAGATAGAAGTCGAAGAGAAATTAGAGATTATCTGTAACCACTGCACAATCAGCGATTATTCTATACAATCAGAAATACGTTTTTCATGAGAAATTAATAAATTATTCCACACTACTGTATCAAGCATAAAAGAGAACAATTTTATTTCTAAAAATAAAAAAAGAAGATGATATCTATTAATATTTAATCTACGATCAGAAATAATGCTATGAGCAAAAGACAATAAAATTCTGGAAAAGATCTTTAGACTTGAAATTCAATCGATTATTAGAAGAGACCAACGATCGTTCTATGCTACATCAAGTTGCGTCAAGAAAGATTTCTCAAATTCTGGAAAGGATCTTGAAGAAGAAATTCTTGTTCGTTGCTGCATTCAAATTTTGAGGAATGGCAATGTCGGCAATGTCGACTGTGTCACCGGCGAAACCCGCGCGTGGACGTGGCCCGGCTGACGGCCGGGCCTTTTTCGAGACGCTGTGGCGAGGCGGCAACTTTCTGCTAGACCGGCAAAAGGTGCTGAAGCGCTCGCGCAAACGCAAATTGCACTATGCGGCAGCCAATAACGGCAAGAGGAAGCAGCAGCAACTGCTGCAGATGCAGCGTCAACACTGCTGTTGCTGCCAGCGCATTCAGCTGCACCTGCTCGCCGAACGGCGAAGCAACATGCGCTCCGTCGTCAGGTGAATCCCTTTGTCAGCTTTCAGCTCAATCTTAAGACTGTACACTGGAGTTGTCTTTGCTCGAAGTTTTTCTATCTTGTCAACGTAAAATGTATAGAAATAAAAATGATATTTAAATTTTCTACCAGTTATATAATAATAATTACGACTTGCAGAGACAGATGAGACTAAATAATCTAATCTTCATTCGTTTTTAATCGCATTATAAATATAAAATTACTTTTCAAGTTCCCGGTGTACAGTTTACATTTTAATAGTATAGTTAGCAAAATTAAGCTTTTTAGAATGCATAGTATGTCCCTGATTATTAAATCATTTTTTCCTTAACACAATTGCTACATAAACTATGTAAGAGTAAGTAATTTTGACTGAATTTCAGAAGAGAAGATATAGTATAACAAAATCGTAAAATTCTCGAACTGATTTTATGTGAAATTTATTTTAACAGAATCATAATTTGAAGCTTGATCTTATGAGGCTATGAGACTCATCTCGATAATAACGGGAAATCTTTCTCAGAAAAAGGAATGGCTCCTTATTTCGCTCTTTAAGTTTGATTTGTTCGCGGCAATCGACTCGGCGTAAGTCGCCGATGGCAATTGTACAGCGCAAAGGGGATGCCAGAAAAGAGAACAGCTGGATTGTATTGATCCGCCGGGTTCCGGCGCCGTGCATGTAGGCGCGCAGGGGTGGCTCTCGCCCCGGCTCAACCCCGGTTCACCGCTTTTCACCGTCGCAGGAAAAGTAAAGAGAGAAAGAGAGAGGGACAAGGAGAGAGAGAGAGAGAGAAGAGAGACTCGCGCGATTCTGCCCCTGCTTGCCATTCTAGTCGTCCCACAGAGTGTTATGTCATTAGCATCGCGACGCCCATTAAGGACGACACCGATTGACACCGTTTTTCGTGGCTGTGTACAGGGTGCTCCTCCGAGTCTAGATTTTTCTAGCTCTCCGGAGCTCCGAAGAAGTGATCATTGTCTTTAAAAGGATGACGGTGAAGATTTCGACGCGGTACGCTATCTCGATCATCTTTCGTCCAGGACCTCGCGATGTATTATCGCGATTGAATTATCGTGAACCATCGAGTGTGCCTTATAGATCGTCTCGATTGTAAAGATAATGCAGTGGGGCGATGTTTCGAAAATAAGGCATCTACATTTAAATATATGTGAATTGATTAAATATGATTAAATTACTGATTTGCATTCACGTTCTTCCTGTGCGTGCGACATGATTTGTAATTCGATCAGCTCAAACATACAGCGACTAAGATCACGATTTTGTTGTGTTGAGTTAACAGATATGATTCTGTAGTTTCTATAATTTTATTTGTAAAATATATTTAATATCTTAAGAATGTGAAGCTACTATTTAGGTGTACGAAATTCGATTGTTTATTTTCAGTGCTAGACATTCGTTTATGATTGACATATGATTTAATAATTGGTATTGAGTTATTAACTGTGAAATATTCAATCATAGTGACAAATTAAATGTGAAAGCTGCGAAAACAGAATGCAATTTCTGAGAATTTTGTAAACGTCATTGCTGTCAATTTCGTAAACATCATTACGAATAATTAATTACACGTGAATAATTGTAATTTGTCAATGATTAGGATGGAGTTTGCTTTCCATGGGGTGGGCTTGTATATTCGTGAAAACTATTAATGACTGTAATAGTTTCTGAAAACTAATTAATGGCTGTATATATGATTGATTTACTACTGGAAATTGTGCAATATTTAGCTAACTCTTCCTATTCGTGGAAACTAACGAAATTTGCATTTCCAGTGTACGAGAGACACATCAGATCGCCGAGGCGCAGCAGGAGAAGAATGCGAAGCTTCGCGAAGCGTTCGGCATCTCCGAATTCTTCGTGGAAGGCAGTAGCCTAGACCCAGAGCGGCACGCGCGCGAGGCGGAGGCGCGAGCCGCCGCCGCTGCGAGCAAAGTCTACGAGCTGGTGCGTACACCGAGTCCAACGCCGCCACCGGTACCGGAAACGATCGCCACGACCGCTGAGAAAAAGAAGCGGAAGCGTTCCGGCAGCGCGGGCAAAAAGAAGAAGACCAAGAAGCACAAACGGGAAAGGTACAGCATAATGTAAACGGTGCGCGCACGGCTCCATGGAGGCTGGATTCGATCCCACCGTGACTTTTCTTTTTCTCTTTCTTTCTCTCTTTCTTTCTCTTGCTTCCGTTTTAAGTATCGACTCAGAGTAAGATGCGAATCGAGGCTCCAAGACCGCACACCCGGCCCCGTCACACACTTCCGGAACACCCCAGAAAAGAAAAAAAAAAGAACTCGACCAAGATCCGAGTAGAAAGTCTCCTCTCTTTCTCTCTTTCTCTTCCTATGTCGGTTAATTGAGACTGTTCGTTTTGCAAACGTACTCTTATCTTTTTCTCTCTCTCTTTTGCTTTTTTTTACGCGTTAGCTGGATTTACAGAACTGTAAACTCATGACTCACCACCTACTGTCTCATATCCCGTACACCTTTCTCTGTTTCAAACAGAACTGAGGAGGACTGAGTGCCTACCCAGTAGGCGCAGTAGGTAAGTGTGGTCGCGATTAATTTGAAAAAAAAAAAAAAAAAAAAAGAAATACTCTTCGCGCGCGAAAAAAATTTAACGTCGTGCGTCGTATAAAAAAGCGTGATTGAACGTTATTGTATGGGATTTTTTCTGAAGGATTGTCTCTCACGCGATTAGATACCTCCCTGCGGGTAAATGTTTGTTACGTTTCGTTTTTTTTTGCCAAACTATGATTAAAAATTACATGTATATTGTAATTTGAAATTTTATATATAAATTACTTTCTAAAAATACAATCTTATTTTAATCCTTTTAAAAAGTATGAAAATAATTTGTGTATAATACTAAAATGTCGAAATGTTATTGAATTAGGAAAAATATTAGTACTAGAAATGTTAATAATTATAATACACAGAGATGTGTTATTTTCTTCAATTGAATAAATGACGGACAAACATTTACCGGGGATGATAAAATAATAAAGACACAGGTTTTCACAATAAACGCAGAGAACGTTAAAAAGTAGAGAAAATTGCGCAGAAATAAAAATAAACAGAATAACGAGAATCATACATTTCTATCTCTCTGTTGTTGTTTATCGATGAAGCTTGTTGTTAATGTCATCTCTCTATTTTTTTCTGACAAGTCCGTCCTTATCGATGGTTATCAAGGTAATGCTAATCCCATATTTATATCAATACTCCTCATTATGTATTATATATATATTTCGTATACTTGTCTTCCGTAAATCTTCGTTGAAAGATGTGGTTTTTCGTGGTTGTGGGTTGTGCAACCTGAGGTCGGAGAATCCCTCGGGAATTTCGGAAATGAGTAAAACCAGATCTTTCAAAGTGAGCTATTATGTAGTCGGTTTATTAGCTATATCATACGATATTATACGCGATATTGTGAACAATCTCACTTTTATACGCATTATTATACTTTATTTTCTCTCGTTATTGCATACACTTCAGAATGAATATTGTGATGCAAAATTCATTTATGGAGTACTTTCGAAATACTTGGACGAACTTCAGAAATGAAAGAGAAAAGTTCATATCAGTATATTCTACATTGATGTGTACTTCTGTTTTATTTGACTGCGAGATATTTGAATGTTTACCTAAATTATTTTGAAAGTACTTTGCATAAATCGCTGGCTTTTATTTAAAATCGAGTTATTTCTTAATATGTTAAAGAAAGAATTAAAATTGAATTGTTGCTGTCGATCAGAGTGGAATATATTTCCAAATTTTTATTGCGTGAAGTTAAGTTCTTAAAGCGAATAGTTTGTGTATATTGTATACGTTGATATATCGATAGAATGGAGAATTGTTTTTCACGTACACTGATACGTTGTATACTACAGCTTTCTTTATATATTGTCAGCACAAAGGTATGCACTTGTCGACAGGAAGACGCCCACTGCAAGAGTTATATAAGACTAAATATCGTTTGACAAAACAAAAAAAAGATGCTATCGCCTCGAAACTCTTGTAACGATCGTTCAATCTCCGATTTCATAGATCCGAATCTCCCAAGTCTGGCAAGAAGAAAGAAAAATCCAAGAAGAAAAAGAAGGAGAGAAAGCACAAAAAGACCGAGGCCACGTCGTCCGACAGCGACTCCAGTGAGGATTCCGATGATAGCAAGTAATGGCGATAATCAATTTATCTATTAAATATTGCAATAATAATTCTTTATGCTGATAATTCTTATAAAATAAAATGAAAACATTCTCTATCGCATGTTTCAAAAATTTGTTAATTTAACTTATTTTTATAAAAAAAGAGGGGAATGATGTTAAACAATTTATTTTAGTATAAGATTATTTAATCGACATTGATTATAAAATATTAATATGTAAGTTACACGGTGAAAGTAAATAATAAATGGACATTACATAGCTCATCTGAGGCTGAATCGAAGAAAAAGAAGAAAAAGAGAAAGAAAAAGCTCAAAGTCGAGGGAAAGGACAAGCATGAGGTACGCACGATGTTTTGATGAAAATTAAACATAAATTCCCGTCTCTTTCTATCTCTGTTCTCTATCTTTACATATATATTTATATATACTTCGGCACGTGAAAGTAGGTGCATGACAACGTCTCTAGTTTTGGTTTGTTTCTTCTCAATTTGTTCGATTGACGCTGGGTAATCATTATTGTTATCCAATTTCTTGAATTTGCCACTGTCTCGAAAAGAACAGCATGATCGTCTCCTTCTCCTTGCTGATCCCCTCCGGTTCGCTTGTTATTTTGCATACATACGATTTTTCATCTGATTTCCAGTTTTTCGACAGTTCATTATTTCAAAGTATAAATCTCAGTATTGTTTGTAATTATTCAGCGCCATTTGACAGGAGACATTCCCTGAGTGAGTACCAGATATGCCGCTACTCAATGTATAATTTCTAATTTTGTGGATTCATATGTACTCGTGTACTTTCGAATATTATGAATTTTACTGTTGTGTATAAAAGCCTCTCTATTTCTCACTCGTTGTATGTCGAGCACTATTACACACTTATTGCGGAAGATTGAACTCGGAGACTGCTTGTTTTGAAATGGGGGATTGGAATGTACTCTTATGAAAGAGAATTGCCACGATTAAATAGGGATAAAGATTAAAGAATAATAAGATTTTGGATCTTTTTTAGGGCCGGTTGTTCCATCTTCAGATAAACTATGTGATAATTTATCTATTGGATAAACAAAAGAGTAAAAGAGTAAGAGCATAAAAGAGAAAGAGAGTAAGATAGCGAGCTGAAGTTTACCGAAAGGTGGAACAACCCAGCCTCAAGGTACCTTTTCATGCTGATACTCGACGCTTATTTTTAGCGTTAAAATAGGTCACGTGATCGTAATTGGCGCTTGATACTTGTCAATTTTTATCGTAATCTGTTTTGACGCTAAAAATGAGAGTCAAACGTCAGTATGAAGAGGCACCTTTATTCATGAAAAGTGTCCAATTTAATATATATCCTGGAAAAGCGACTCGAAGTTATTACTCTTTAAATTACATTCTTATGAATATTAACTTATTTTATTGTATCATAAGCTTGAGTCTAAAAGTAATTTTTAAAAGTTGATTATCTTAACATAATGATACCTCTTTGCATATTGATTTAATTTATAACAACTATATAAATGTTTGTTTTATTATATTAAAGTCCTGAATAGTCTAAAGCTTTCAAACTGATTTCATTATAATTACAATTTTTATGGGAAAGAATTATAATTCTTTGCCCAATCTCTACTCTAGAAACCTGGATTTGTTTTTAAAACTGATTTGTTATTATTTTCTCTCTTCGAGCTGTAGTTTTTTCCAGATGCGCAGAAATATATATCAACGAATAATCAATTTTGTATTCTTATTTTTTATCATTATTCACGATGACTGTTGATCAGAAGATCCGAAAGCAGACTCCGGAAAAGTTTTTTTAAATAAATACGTTGTTCCTTTTTTGTTGCATTTTTTCATTGTACTCTTGATGAATGCATGATCGATGTTCACTGATTAGAATTAATAACAATATTAATTCATATTGGATTTCCTTTTAGAAGAAGAAGACATCGACTAAACGGAAACGGCAGTCATCTGAAAGCTCCACGGATAGGTACGTCAATTGTTATTTTACAAACATTTGGCAGAAGCTCGACAATTTTTCGTAATTCAATTTTAGTAATTCATTTATTTATTGATTCTTATTATTTACTGATTCTCTTATTTGATCTCTGATTCGACGTGGATTGATCTTACAGTTCCGTGGAAAGGCCGAAAAAATCGGTGAAATATGAGAAAAATACCGTAGACAAAGCGTCAAAGAATGAAGTTTCCGAGAATGCTGTGTCCTCGCGAGAACCACTTCCTCCTCGATCGATCCGATCACCAAAGCGAGAAGCATTGTCTCGAATAACAATATCTCGGAACGAGACTCCGCCACTACCGCCATCGACCAGTAGTAAAACAAAGAAAGATTCACCGAGAAAGAGTATGGCAGAGAAGCGGGACAAATCGCCGATGAACCACAATAAGAGTCCTGCTCCATCATCAAACAGGCGACACAAATCATCTTCCAGAAGCAGAGGTGATAGAGGCGATAGAAATGATAGAGACAGAGACAGAGATAGAGACAGAGGAGGAAGAGAAGGAAGATCTCCCAGGAGGTACTCGAGGTCACGTCGTATGAGTCCGTCTCCCAAACGAAGACGAGGGTATTCTAGATCGCCTAGGAGACATAGCAGATATTCTATGTCCAGAAGTAGGAGTCGCTCTAAATATGATCGCTATGGATCCTCTCGCAGGAGACCCGTGTCTCCACCAGCGAGACGCAGAGAGACCGATTCTCGTCGAAGATCGCGCTCAGCAAGGCGACAGCAACGTCGACGATCCCGATCGCGCTCTACCTTGAGTTATTCACCGGTTAGAAAGAATCCAGAGCGTTACAAGGACATCCTGGAGGATCGAAAACCGCGACGAGACCAGAAAAAGAAAACTAAGAGCGATAAAGCGAAGTCGCGCTCGACATCGAGAAGCAGGAAAACACAACAGATAGCGGTTGCACCCAGAGTGAGTCTGAGATCATCGAGCGAGGACGAAGCCGATCTGGCCGACGATGAACCCAGCAAACAGCAGCAGGAGGAAGATGATGAAAGGAGGATTATAGAATTGAATACATTGAAACGATTGCAGAGCGGCTTGGCAGCAAAAGCACGGGAGACACTGGAGAAAAAGGTGATCAGTCCCACGAAGATCAAAATTGAGAGGCGGGAAGATGTGTTGGATATCGCTCTACCGAACGAACCGCCGAAAACCATAGCGCAAAATTCAATCGTACCGATTCGAGACAGATCCACATCAAAGGAACCAGTTATACAAGCTCTTCCAATCATTCAGTCACCAGTGTCCAGCAGGTCACCCTCGCCGGCTTTACCTCTCACCCGAGAAGAAGCAGCGATTAAAATCAGATCGCCGAGTGAGTCACCGCCGCCATTGCCTCAGCAATCTTTTGATAAAGTCGATTCCACATCTCCCAGCGTGAAGACTAAGACAAATAGTCAGTTTTTGAGATCGCCAAGTTCCTCGGGCAAAAAAGACTCGCCGTTAATCGCATCTTCAAAGAAGGATGCCTCGAAAAGAGAATCGTCTTCTCGATCTCCTACCGCGATAATGATATCCAGAGATGATAACACGATAATAAAATTGCGTTCGCCGAGTGAATCACCGCCGCCTTTGCTGAACATGTCGTTAGCTAGAGTGACTCGTCACTCGAGATCGCCAAAGAAAAGTAAATCGTACTCCAGATCGGCATCGAGATCATGCACGAGATCACCGTCGGTCGTGGACAAAGTGAGGTCTTCCAGATCGCCGTCCGGAGACAAGAAGTCGCGGTCCCGTTCGCGAGGCAAGAAATCAGCATCACCTGAGCAACGATCGACTTCTAGATCAGCCTCCAGGGCAAAGAAATCGTCGCCCAAGACGAGAACGAAACAACAGCACTCGCCCCGATCTAGATCTCGATCCTCGGCGGAGTCAAAGCGCTCAAGCGCGTCGAGATCGCCCTCAAGGTGCAAGAAATCTGCTTCACGATCCAGAAGTAGAAATCGATCGTTGTCGAAGAGGAGGTCGCGCAGCCATTCTTCCCTGTCAAAGAAATCTAGGAGCAGATCGCTGTCGAAGAAGAGATCACATAGCCGTTCGTTGTCGAAGAAATCTAAAAGTCGCTCGCGATCGGCGTCGAGAATCTCCAGAGACAAGGATAAACGTAGTCACACTAGGAGCAGCTCACGTTCCTCTGTTAGGTAAAAACTTGTAATTTAGCGATTAACTCTAATAAAATTATTAAATTTATACAAAATCAATTAGTAAGTGTTTTGTATCTCTCTCTTCTTTAGCTCTAGGCACAGTCGAGCTAGAAGTTTTTCCAGCTCATCAAGATCATCGAGCAGTGTCTTCAGTCAATCCTCCCGCTCCACATCCAGCAGCTCTGGCTCCAGTAGATCACGCTCACCGTCGATACCTCGACGTCATGGTTCACCTAGTTTTCTGGACAGACGGCGTATCACGAGGTAGGTATCGCGAGACTATGCATTGTATGTTATAGTAGTTTATACATATATATATATTTACCATGCACTTTGTACGCGCGCGTACTGGACTTCGTCCATCACTGTGTAATCGTAGACTTTTATTTATCAATTACACGTTTTCTTTAGTTCCCATTTCTTTTATTTTTAGAATTTTGTTATTATTATATACATATATTGTATCATTATATTATAATCGCTAAAAATGTTAAAGAAATAATTTTTAAGAACTGTTCAAGATTTGTTGAAAAAAATGTTAAACTTTTTTCGACGAAAGACGGACAATTTGCCAATACGATTAAAGATCTCGATTTTCGGTGTGCTAATATTATATTTATTGTGTCCTACAGAGACAGATCAAAGGACAGGCATAGAAGATAAAGTTATGGCTTCGCACAGCATATTTATATATATAGCAGTAAAAGTCTGACATATATATATATATATAGAGACTTATATATATAGAATTTTCCCTCTAAGTAGTTTAGAGACTTGCAATTAATACTTTTTTCGTCAGGGATTAATATCCTTCGTATTAATTAAAATGATATCGTGTATTATCTTTTATTTATATTTTAGGCGCAATGAACATAATTATTATCTTGATATATAATAATGGATTTTCATTCTGTGGTAATGAGTAAAAAGCGTACTAATTAACTTCCTTTAATTAATATCTAAATAATGTATAATGCACGTCGCTCAATAGCGTTTATATCTGGTGAATAAAAATGTCCTAATCAATGAATCCGACAATCAAAGTGTTAAATGGCGTATGTAGTATATGTGACAATGAATTACAGTATAATTGCTTGATCGAGGTCATTCAGATTACAAATGTAATAACAGAAATAGGAAAGTTTCATGTAAATTATGACCAAATATTATCGTAATTACTAGCGATCATAATTATCAACAATTTTGCTCGTAGAATAATTTAGCGTTGATCTTTTATTTTGTATTTTTCAGATTTTTTATTTGTACAATCTTTACTTTATTCCTTCTTTTTTTCTAATCAAATCACATGTAATTGATTCACAAATACCATGTAGATATGGCATGCGTGTATGTTTTCCTTTATAAATATTGTAAATTAAATTGTTGTCTCACACATGCAGTAGAAAATTCTTTTTATTTTATTGTCAATCGCTAAATAAAAGAAATTTACCGGCAAATAAATTTTTTTTTCCGATTTATAATTTCTTAATTTTAAGTTTCTTAGTTAACATTTTTACGGTTTCTGAGTGTTTCTCGCGCCACTACGTTCTCCAAAGAAACGTTTCATAAACAGGTAAGTTATCACATTTTTATTTTGCACGTCCTCATTTATCTGTAGCTTGCTTAATTAATTTTTGTCACGTTGCATGTGCTATTTGTTTCATTCTTCATATAACAATCAAACTTTCGTTATTGAGATACGTTAATTAATTATTAACGAATTGACGAGTAAAGATTATCTCTATTACTAATAATTATTTTTTAATTATCTAATTATTAATAATTAAATTTAGATTATTATTTTTATTAGTTTTAAGTCTACTAATGAGTAGCTTATTATGGTATATTACAATTGCTTAAAACTCTTGTCATCATTATTAATAACTTTTATTGTTATTATTATACATAATTAACTTAATTTTCACTAATACGCAAGATAATATAATGAAAAATAGTTTACCATTTACCGCTCTTTTAAAATTAACATTTGTGAATAACGTGCATTCTTCCTTAAGAAAATATTGTGATATACTAACGGACTTTCCTTTTAGCGCGAGGAAACGTCCCATCCCGTATCATCGACCAACCCCAACACCGCCCTCATCGCCGAGTAGTTCTGAGAGCAGCAGGCACAGTAACTGGTCCAGTGCGAGTCATCGATCCAGCTGTTCCGCGAGTCGTAGTCCGTCTTACACGCGTTGAGAATTGAGAAAAACGCATATGTGAATTCCCAGTGAGAATCGACGTTCCTTCGTACACTAGACTTGCAGCGGCGTAGCTCGATCCTTTATGATTTAAAGGAAACCACCGTGTCCAGCTAATTGATTCCCGAGATATTATCAATTTAGACATTTAAATATATATTTAAATATATTAATTTAGAGAATTATAATTGTAAATATTAATTTAAAAATGAAAATTTAGATCATAGAGGGTCGAGGAATATTCTAGAGAAAAAGTTTAGTAATGTCTGTTAAGTTTTTTGCGAAAAGAGAGATTGCATTCGAAAATAAATGTGAGCATGTTACATTACTTCTTATGAAACTAAGAAAATGATCTTCGTTAGCAATAATTTCGAGTCATTAATGGTTTTCGTGATGTTTATTCGATAAATTTCACGAGGAATAACACCATGTCCATACTTTAAATTGATTTTGAGACATTTTGTATATAAATTATACACAATATCAATTAATTCGAATGACTAGTCTAAAGAACTTTGAAAGATTGAGTCGACTTTTACATACTTTTATTTGTGTTAGTAAGAAAAGAGATTATTCATATTAACTTTATGAATTTAGAATAACGATTTTTGTAATCAGAATTATTTAAAAATGCAAAGGCATCTATTGATTTATTTGATATTATTTAAATAATATTTATTTAATTTCATTTTTAATTGAAATTAATTTTGAATGGAAATCCCATTCAGAGTATAGTACATAATTGCAAATTTACGTATACATTTTTTTAATGATTAAACAGGATACTAATTAACCGGCTTATAACATTTATAAAAAGACAGCAAATCTCGGTCATAACAATAATATCACTTATTCAACAATTTTATTGGAAAAGAAGATATTACAAAATATCAATTTTAGATTTCGAATTTTTTAATTCGAATTACAGTGCAATTTTGCAATTATTGTTGATAGAAGATTATCGTGGAGAAAAATGGATATCAATGTAGAATTTAATGTATTATACTCTCTTTCACTATCTCTTTCTCTAGTCAAACAGACTTACATTAACATGGTGCAGTAACTTCATTTTCCTATAACTTCTAGCAGAGAGAGGTTTTTACTTAATTTAAAACGAATATTCAAATGTGAAAGGAAATGCGTACATATGCAAGACAAGTCAAGAGGATATTTTAATAATAGGTACGAAAATTTTTGTTCTCTCTGTGAAAAGTGAGATTTTTATAAAACGTTCATCTATCTTTCTTCTTCTATTCTTCTTACATTAGATCTCTGGCCTGTGTTACACTCTCATATGCTTGTAGTGCGCACGCTGATTATTCAATTGCCACAAGCATATGGGATCTACTGTTTTAACGCCGGTTCCGAATTTTTCGAGAGGTGTTTCTGTGGGTGAGAATACTCTCAGGAGGCCTTTTCCGAGAGAAGACGAACGTAAATATTTTGGTTTCTACCAGGATCAAACCCGGAACCTCTGGCATGATAGATCAGTACGCTTGTCTATTATGCCACGCTCGCGTTCTCGCGTCTATCTTGAAAACTGTAAATTTCTATGCGAATTTTCGTTAAATTATCTATGTATTTTTCAAATTATTTATCAATTCTTATATAAGCAATAACGGAAAAAAAAGATCTGATCATTTGTTCATTATTTATTGTATCGTAACTTCCTCATATAATATAGCAGTTTAGGGCTTTTAATTTGCACTATTATGCATAAATTACGCTATATCATAAATTCTTAAACATCAATGAATCTTATGGATTCAATATATATATTCATAATTTCTTTCTAGTGCAATGTTATTAATTCGTTCATTTGTATATAGGTATAGTTTTGTAAAATTTTACATTTTCTTAAATAGTTTAAATCCTCTTTAAACAGATACATAAATTATTTATATATAGATAAAATTTAGCAATTTTTTAATTTATTATTTATATATATGTATATGATGTATTTATTTATCTATTTATTTGTTTAATAAAATAGTCTTAGGTTTAACGACCATGATAACACTGCGGCTCTTTTACATGCAATATTCGCAACTTGGAATAAAATATTCTAGTCACAGGAAGATAATTTCTCGTGAAGGCTCCAGCAATTGGGCTAGGCAGCAACGTACCAAAAAGACATAATTAGAATATTAGTCGCGATGCGCGATTACGCGAAGTTAAGCTTCGAAGATATATGTATAGGGTTAAAGAAGAATCGTATTTGGAAAGTCTACATTGTTTACGACTTTGACAGAGAAATTACATAGCGCTCTCACTCGTACTCATAACGACTGATTTCTTTCTAACGAGAAATTCCCGACCGCTTATATCGAGTCATTGAGTACGAAATGTATTTTTAATGTTCAGCATATCTAAAGATAAATATTTGATTTTTTATCTTTTCCATCCTTCTAAACTTTACATTTGAATGAGATTGAGAACTCTGATATCTCGTTCTAAAAAATATGAAAAAAATTTTGTTATTTTATTACTAGCATATTCTGCATACTTGAAAATTACATTTCATATGCAATGACAGCTCGATCAACGCTGTTGAGCTCCATATTAATGTAGTTCGGATACATTTTACAATTTTTCCAGTGCAATGATTGTGATTGCTCCCTTCCTGAGATTCGTTTTCGCGTATAATATGTATAATATATATATTCGAATATACAGCGAAGTTATGGGAATGTTAAAAGGATATATAAACTCGGAAATAATACCTTTCGCATGTCGTTGTTATTCTAATTTCTTAAAACATCTTCGAAATAGTAAATTCTATGTCAGAAACGACGTGCGACGAAGAAATCATTTTCAAAATTCGAATTTCAAAGGACAGAACGCCCTGATCTATTCGTCAGTTCATTATTGAGAAGAACTCGTGAACTAACTGATTTTTGAACCTGATATCTGTACCCACTTATGATTTACAGCCAACGAATGTTACTGTCTCGTTAAAATGAAAAAAAAAATTCGGATATTATATCTGTAATATACTCTGTATTGTTGTTGTGTGATTAAATCGAAAACCTCAAACATATACACCATATTTTGTTTCTGAAAACTTTATTCCATATCTCGAGAAAAATATTATAAAAAATTGTAAAAAATTATTGAATATGTGATTATGATTGATATATTAAGATTTTAATATCAATAGATAATTAAAACCAAATAAAAATTATAAGTAAAAAAAATATTGATATTTAATAAGCTCGGTATCAGAAAAGGAAATGACAACAGAAGAATAGTTATATAAGAATAATATACAAATAAATAAAAAAAATATGTAGTTTGCATGAAACTCCTTATATTCTTATTTATATCCTGATATCTATTAAAAAATAATGTCGCTTATATTTATATTTATACGAAACCAATCAAACTGACCATCAAGACTCAATAAGACATTAAGAAGATCCTAAAGCCATCCATATTACCGATTAAATTTTTGTATAACAATTACTTTTTTCCTCTTTTACACATTCGAAAGTCCTTTTCCAGGATTAAAATATACATATTAATATGTATTTATGAGGTGGAGTTTAAGTTGAGAACAAAAATTTCGAAATTGACATCTTAAGAAAAATTTTTTATTATTCTCTGCATAAACTTCACCTCACAGACACGTATTAATGCGTATACTTTAATCCTGGAAAAAGATTTTCGAATCTGTAAAAGAGGAAAAAAGTAATTGTTATACAAAGATTATGATTTAGTAGATAATACAGACGGCTTTAGTAAAATGTAATTAAATAAATAATATAATAATTTTATAAAATCGAATATAATTAATGTGATAAATTAAAATTACAAGAAGTTTGAAACGATAATATTTACTTTATCATCATTGTGCCATTATTGTTTAAGCATTACTTATTAAGGACGCTTTAAGAATGACAGGATTGATCTTCTTGCTTATTACATGGATAGACGACGTGATTTCTTTTGTAAACATCTACATCAGTAATATGATGATATTGTACTGTGAATTATCGATTATATAGTCCGAATATAATCCGAATATAATTATATTAAAAAAAGGTGTATGTCTTTCATACGATTTTCAGCATCTATAACAATTAATTTTTGAAATTTTAAATGTTTTAGCAATTTTAACTTAATCTGAGAAGAAAGAAATGGAAGGTAAGAATGATGTCATAAATACAAAAAGAAATATTTAGACATTGACCAAAGTTCGATCAGAAAAGTTATCTGCTTACTGACTTCAATTTTCTTCGGATCAGTTCCTATCAGATGTACGCTCAATTTTCTGAAAGTATTTCCGTTCTGTGTGTACCTTCTAAACCATTCTCTTAGCCTATTGATATTTATGTTCTCTAGTGCAAGCGCTTCCTTTTCACATCTATCAAACATGTATTGTTGCTTCGTGATCTCACTCTTATAGTTTCTGTTAACTTCGTTTTTCAGAATCTCGGCATCGTCATGTTGCTTTGAAATTCTCAACCGTTCTTTGACATCATCTAATTTCTTTTCTGAGAACTGTTCTAACATTCTAAACGAATTCAGAAATTCCTCGATCCATTGGTCAACGTATTCGGTTGTGTATTTATCTGCCTGAGTGTAAACAGTAATAGAATATTTTAACATTCCGTTGATATCTCTAAGGTTGCATGAAACATAACTAAGCTGTTCTTGGGTTCGTAGCTGATTCATTAACGGTTCTTTCATTATCATCTAAAAGATTATTATTTAACAGATGAATGTGCAAATAAAATCAATAATGGTAATCGAAAATGTTCACATTCACATTTCATTTACTTTTAAAAATAAATAAATATAAATTGAAGTATAAAATAATATTATTAAATATTTACGAGCATCAGCTCGATTAACACCGATAATTCAATTGAAGCAATACCGATTTGATAATAATTTGTCACACTAGAGTTTACATCAGTTTGATTAATATTTTTCAATTTGCAGTAAGGTGTGCCTCGGAGTATCTCGGTGACTCCAATAGGTCGTATCGTATTATTCAAGGATCTGCAATTAATTTTTTTGATAAATCGTTGTATAATATTAATCGTAAAGTCTTTCGTTATGTTGCCTTGCACAAGACACCGGATGTACAAATTATTAGTAAAAGACTTTACAAAGTATTGAAAGACTTCAAAATCAATATGTAAATGTAGACGATAGTACTTGTGAACGTGTGTATAGTAGCGGTACTTTAGTATTCATAATTTCACATCCCTGCGAAAAAAATAAGCGATGTATATATTATTGATCGGAAATGATAAGAGAAATGTAATAAATTAATTCATTTTATAATATTAATTGTTATAATTAATGTTCATCATTAATTGTTTTTTCTAGTTATATAAAAATTTTATAATTGTTGCAATTATGCTTGATAATAAATAGTTGATATTCGATGAATTCCTCAGGTTCTATAAATTTGTTGTAATATGCCTTGAGTTGTTGGATTTTAATAATTTCAACCAAGTCCTGCGAAATAGCTGAGGCTGGATTCACTATATATTTTGCAATAACCATCAACAAGGTCTACAATATAAATAAAATATTTATCTATGTCGAAATTATACTTATGACTCAGCCAATACACGCTTTAAACGTATACCTACTGGCAGTCTTTCGTCAAACCCGCTCATTTGTATTGTAATACCTGCAGCTTCTTCATTGAGACTTCGATATTATAATCAATCCCAGCCGTTACAGCCAGATGTAAATCTTCGATCAATAGAGGTTTATACTATTAAAATACATAAAATATGTCATTTATACTTCAAGGCTTTTTTTTTTTAGATTTTTCAGTAAGCACGATGATGTGTTTGATTTATGTAAGAGTATGCATTTCTATCCATCGTCGTGATTATATAACTGGAAAGCACATAATTTCAAGTATAACCCAGAAGCTATACAAAAATGTTTGGATTTTTTAGTGCCAGAGGCGACGAATACCTATCATGAATTTCAACAATAATTTTGAATTAAATATAGTCGAGCTATTTTTCGAGCCAAAATTAATTATACAGATATGGCGTTACGAAAGGAATGGATCAAACATTGGAAATCTATTGAGCCATTGCCTAATTTTCATTTACTATTACGCAATGAATTTCTTACCAACAATTTCTCTTTCATACTGGTATCAGCAGAAGCTTCGAAATATCCTGTAAAAATACACCACGATTGTATGTTGGAGATTTGGTATCGCCCGAAGTTTTATTGACCGATGTGTCACATAAATCTTCATTTCGTTTCTTCTGTGATACTCCAAGAAAAGTATGTAATAGCATGGATATGTAAATTGTAACAATATTCGTACGATATAGTAGTACTACCACGATTGTAGCTTGATCCTATATATACTATAATGTCTAACTTGTAATTATCATGTGTTATGATTTTTATAAAATAATTTATTATTAAACAAAATTCATATTAATAATATTTCAGTGTTGCTCTCCTGGAGATGTACTGCAATGTATTAAAATGGAACATGTCGGAATTGATTCCGATTGGAATTATTCCGTTTTCCCTAGAAAATAATAAAAGTACAGGGAATAATTGAATAATTCCGATCAGAATCCATTCCGAACATTTCCATAATAGGTGTCCAAGTTCTTCTCTGTTCCAGCATGAACATAGCCATTATTTTCTTTTTTTTTATGTTGGCTCATCCATTGACATTGTTATGCATTATCAACATTACGCTTTCAATAATCCTTATATAAAGCAAAATGATTCGGTAAGTCGTTTGTTATTATATTGTTTGCAGTTTAATATTCCATTGTTATAGCGACGTACATGTAAATATGCTCAGGATACTAGAACCTTATTAGAAACATGCGTATTTTATAATTTGCCAAATATACTTTTTTTACAATACATTCTCGACTTCTTTATCTTCACTACATATTTATTAAATTATGTTATGTAATATATTTTGCGTTATTTGCACATTGATATAATTATTTTCCTTGTTAAATAACATTATTATTAAACAATATTCCAGACAATCACATAGAACGTATAGCATTAATATTCTATTACGAAATATATCGTGTATTCGTATTCTTGGTATTTAAAAAGTATAAAGATTAAAAAATTTCCTTAACATTTATATGTGCCGTCGTTCACTTGCACTATAATGACAATGTATATTTTATTCTTCTAAAAAGAAATATTGTCCAGCTCTTTTCTGTTCCAAATCCTGTGAGAAAAGAAATTGATTAAATTTGTGTCTTTTAAAATATATACAGAAAAGATGCTTTTTTTTAAATACGTACATGTGCATATTTTTTAAATGAAGAACAAAAAAGAACATTACTAATTATTTGGATAAAGTGCACAGAGAATATTCTTTAAAAATATATTTTATATTACTAATTAAATTGCAATATATTATAATTATTAATGCTTTAGTATCAAAAATAGATAGGCAATGGAATATAAATTCTACGTTATCTCAGAGAAACTTATATCAACTAAAGTTATACGTACCTTTACCGATTGATTCTTATTGATTCTTGGTCTAAAATTGTTGGGATCTCTTCTGAAAGTGATGCCTAATAATTCTAAAAATCTATTCATACCATTTAACAAAGATTGAGGACTATGAGCAGTGGTTGCTAAAGATGGTGTACCAGAAAATACTATCACACGATCAGCCAAGTATGTAGCCATGATGAAATCATGTTCTACTACAAATCCTGTTTTCTTTGCGTGTAATATAAATCTGAAATGTAAAAATTGCAATTTTTATAGTATTCATTTACTAGATAGAGGAAAGACTTTCCTAGACAAGGAGAAAGGAAAAGTATTAAGTAGATTATGACGAAAAGACGAAACAAAAGAAAAGATGCTAAGAAAACTGGAAGGATAGGGATAAAGTGGAGAGAGAGAGAGAGAGAGAGAGAGAGAGAGAGAGAGAGAGAAAGAGAGAGAGGGGGGGGGAGAGGAAAGTAGATGAAATAAGGAGCACGGAGAGAAAGGAGATTTAAAAAGATAGTAACATACAGTATTGTATACAGATGCAGATTAAAAAGCGTTGTAAGAAATTGTATATAACTATCATACAATAATATAAACGAAATGCAGGAGTAGCTATAAAAATGAAATATATAACCCAACTAATACTAATAATTCATGAAAGGTTCGATTTGTATTGCCAATGTGCCGAATATTCCGGAACAATAAAAGAATTTTTCCCTAAATTTTTCATTGCCCTAAGGTTTCATTGATATATGAACATTTTGTAAAAAATGTTCATATAGCAATGAAATATTCAGAAGTTAGTATATATCACAACAATCACTCACCCACGAGCAGGACGCATCTCCACCAACAGAAGCCCACGGCGGAGATGCATTAACTCGTAAGTAAGAATCTAGGAAAGAATATAAAATGCGCAGCATTTCGCTTAAACAATGAGCTTCCAAAATTGGGCTCCAATGGATATGGAATTTCTGGAAAAATTACAATTTTACGGAATATGTATGATACATTTTCCAAATATGTAGCGACGTATGAATAGAATATTTAATGATATTTCAATGCTTTTACATTCTGTAAATATTCTGAAATATTTCGAAATACTTTTGAAATGTTATTTTGAGATTTTAGGAACATTTTATGAACATTTCAGAAGTATTTAGTGTTAGCTGGGTAAGCTGCGAATACAGTGATAATACAATAAAAAAAGACAAAAAAATTAAGACAAAGGAAAAGGAATAATAGTTAAGGGTGGATAGAAAGATAAAATATTGTAAGTTTAGGTATAAGTAAAACGCGTATGAGAGATATGGATGGATGAGTAGGATTAAGAATAAAAAAAAGTTTTGTAAACCAAGTCTCCTTCTTGGCTATTGTATATGCTGAAGTGAGATAAATTATTTTTAGTATGCATTTTTCTAATGCATTCATATTTTTCTAAAAAGAATATTTATTTATTACGTACCTCTTGATGACCTTTGCAGCAACTAAACGTTGTTCGGAATCCAAATACGCGGATGGTTCATCAATTAGATAAACATCAGCTGGCTTTCCTAGACAAAGAGCTAGTGCAACTCGTTGTAACTCTCCACCAGAAAGATTCTGCACTTCTTGATCCATGATGTCGTCAATCTTCAAAGGTTTCATTACATCAGTTACAAATTGAGGATGCACGTATGCATCTCGGATCTTCTCATGTAACAGCTGCCTGACAATACCTTGAGATTTGGGACTTATCTTTTGTGGTTTATAACTGATGTGCAGTTGAGGAATACTTTCTGCAAGATAGCAATTTCATTAACATAATTTATATCAAACAGTCTATTAGAATTATTGATAAATAACATTTAAGAAATAAATTGAACCAAAAAAAAGACATCGTCGCAAAACATCACATAAATAAAGATTTATTTTATCCCATTTATTTAATCGAAAATTTCATATATAGAATTTACACTGTTTTTTAAGTAGTCATACTGCCAATGACAAATACTACGTGTACTTGTACGTCCCCACATATGAGCATACCTGATCCATCATCTGGAGGTAAGTTGCCAGCCAGCATTCTGATAAACGTTGTTTTACCAGTTCCATTTTCTCCTAATAAAACGAGTATTTCCGAATCGGTAAATTGCCCTTTCTCGACGTTCAAATTGAATGTTCCCATTGTTTTCATCATAGCAGGATACTCGTAATGGTTCATGCGTTTCACTTCTTCCTCAGTTGCACTTTCTGCCACTTTAAATACAAGAGATTCTTCACGAAATCGTAAATTTTCCGTAGGAACAAACCCATCAAGGAAAATGTTTATCCCTTCTCTTACGGAAAAAGGCATGGTAACAACTCCATATGCCCCAGGAACTCCATATAGGCAACAAATAAAGTCAGATAAATAGTCCAAAACCGATAAATCATGCTCCACGACTATTATGAACCTGATATATTAAAACAAATAATAAATATATTAATAATTTAATAAAAATTAATCTTTTTACAGATACTTACTTGTCCGGATGAATAAGAGATCTAATAGTCACAGCAGCATTGAGGCGCTGCTTAACATCTAGATAAGAAGAAGGCTCATCAAACATAAAAATATCTCCATTCTGGATGCATACCATTGCACAAGCAAACCGTTGAAGTTCACCACCAGAAAGTGCTTCGATGCCTCGATCACGTATATGCAGCAAATCTAAGAAAAATATGTATCAATGAAAGTATAGAACAGAGATTATCAAAATTTTTCTTCCAGTGTCCTAAATCAATCTTAACAAAACAATGATACAAAAAAAGATAAAAATTCGTACTTACCGAGCATTTCGCAAATTTCCATCTGATTCTTGCATTCATCTTTTTTATCTAAAAGTTGCTGCACGGTACCTTTCACAGCTTTAGGAATTTGATCAACATATTGAGGTTTAATAAGAGCCTTTAAATCATCTTCCAAAATTTTTGTAAAATAATTTTGCAACTCGCTACCTCTAAAATGGCTCAAAATCTCTGTCCAGTCTGGTGGATCCTATTTGAATAAAAAAGCTTTACATGCTATTGCTTTATGTCTATTTTAATAATAAGTTACATACATACACATACATATATATATATATGTATATATATATATACATACATATGTGTTATATGTATTATGATATAGCAATCACATACAGAATATCTCCCCAAATTTGGTTTTTGTTTCCCAGCTAAAATTTTAAGGGCAGTCGATTTACCAATTCCATTAGTTCCTACAAGCCCTAAAACTTCACCAGGGCGTGGAATAGGAAGTCTGTGTAGCTTAAATGAGTTCTTAGAATAACGATGCGTTGTTTCCTTCTCTAAATTACTAGGAAGATTAATAATGGATATCGCTTCAAACGGACATTTCTACAAAAAACGATCTTTCATTATTATCAATAATAAAAATTATATATTATTATTAATACTTTGTATTAATATTTCGAAATAATAATTATACGTAAGCAGTCTTGAGTACCTCATTTAATTTGATTCATCATCATTCTAAATATTTCAAAGCTTAATAGAAGTTATTCATCATATTAATTTTATCAAAAGTATTTTATATCGTTATACGAAATCATTGTACAATTTTATTTTATAATGAAATTACCTTGACACAGATACCACAGCCAATACATAGTTCTTCAGAGATGGCTGCTATTTTACTGTTTGGATTAACTTCTATACAAAGTTTTCCCATTCGTACTACAGGACAAGATCTCTTACATTCTTGTCTACACCTTTTAGGTTTACATTTATCAGAATTCACAATCGCTATACGGGTCAAACGATCCGTCTCCTCCATTGATTTTTTGGGTGGCATAATGATATGCTAATTTAGAAAAATTTTTTTAAATTGTTTGACTATCACAAATTGAAACATGAAATATATCAAATATATTACATAGGACAAAACTATAAACTATACAAAAAAATCATGAAAATCATAAAACATATGGTATAAAATAATATAAGTAAACAAAAAATACATAGTAAATTTAAAAATAAGGTAATTGTTTAGCATACATAATCACAAAAATGGATAAAAGATATACCAATCAATACGTTTTTTTTTTTTTGTGAAATGAACAAATCTGGCAAAAAAAATGTTGCTCCTAAACGTCACTTAAGTAAACTTGAATAAGCGAAAGAAAAAACTAAATAAAAACTAAACAAATAAAAAAAATACGAAGAAACGAAATTGTATTAAATTGTCACATTGACTGTCTTTTAATTGTCTCGAAAAGAATAAGCTGTTAATTCCTCTTATAACCTATCAATCAATTCGTAATTTCCAAGGTATATTTCAAAATAATTCCGAAATAAATGTTAACATTATTATAATAATATTTTAAAATAATTTATCTTATATAAAGAGTTGGAATAGAAACAGTGTAATGCGATATATTAATGCATACCGATTAAATGACTCCAAAACGTGGAAGAATTCAAAGGAAGTGAGAAGTAACTCAAATTGCTCCAAATTCCTGTGCTATGCCACCGACGAGATACTATTAAAGACCGACATCCTTATGGGAGTTCGCGTTCTTGTTAATATTGAAGCTTATAGCGTTTTTCGGCCCGGCTGGGTTTGCATCAATCTAGGTTGGATTAATGGCGTTTTGTGCTCTCCTATTGGTAGAGCGTGTAACGTCAACCAATAGGAAAGATTAATCCAACCCAGGTTGATGCAAACCCAATCGAGCCGAAAATGCTATTAGGGGTGTGGTCCACTTGGCGCTATAAATGCTTCGAAGCGTTTGATTG
>NW_017257428.1:1444854-1473325 GCF_001594055.1 Mycetomoellerius zeteki | reverse complement strand
AAAGATTCTGATTAGTTGATTCACTTATGCACTATGCGTTATGCGTTATGCAAGAGTCTGTGCTGCGGCCTTAAGGCTTAAAACTCTATTATAGATCCGAGGTTAAGCCATAAAGGCCCGTCTACAATACACGTAGTAAACTTGGTTTAAGAAGTAAGAGTAAGAAATTGACCAATCACAGTCGAATATGAGAAGAATAATCAACTATGATTGATCAATTTTCTACGACTTAAGACCCTACGACCGTTACGACTTCTATTGTAGACCCCGCATAAGGCCCGTCTACAATACACGTAGTAAACTTGGTTTAAGAAGTAAGAGTAAGAAATTGACCAATCACAGTCGAATATGAGAAGAATAATCAACTATGATTGATCAATTTTCTACGACTTAAGACCCTACGACCGTTACGACTTCTATTGTAGACCCCGCATTAAGAATTCGACTGTAATTGATTAATTTCTTACGGCTTAAAGCTTAATACACCTATTGTAGATCCGGATGATTACGGTCTCTACTGTGATTGGCCAATTCGCTTACTGATTACGTCTTAAGCCGTAATCACACTACAGGCTCCCGACTTTGACTCGACTGCCAACTCTGACTGCCGGCCTATAATGGACCAATAATAATGAGACTGATTTATTGTTATTGGTCCATTACGGGTCGGCAGTCAGAGTTGGCAGTCAAGTCAGAGTCGGGAGCCTGTAGTGTGATTACAACTTTAGACTGGAATCAGACTACGCATTGAAGATTGAGATTGAAGAGTGAAGATTGAAATTTGACCAATGAGGACAAAGGGATTTTAGCGCTTCTATTGTTTTAATTAGTCAAATTTCAATTTTTCAATCTTCAATCTGAATTTTCAATAGTCTGATTCCGGCTTTATGACCTTACGTTGCCATGAGCTTTATCGATACATCAGTTTTAATTCACATTTCCCAATTGGTCGGTGATGGCGCAATACGTTTTGATTACCACTCTAAAGTTGCTGCTAGCTGTCTATTTTTCTATAGTCAAAGGTACAACGTACACACATTATATATATATATAAATGTATATATAGGCATTATTCGCACGAGGGTGCGCGTGTAATGTGACGTAGTGGAGGATGAGTGAGAGAGAGAGAGAGAGAGAGAAACGAATCGTGTCAAGTTACTGCAAGTTACTAAGCGCTGTCATTTCTGTTGGTGCTCGTAACATTCGTTGCATATCGGTAGTGTTTTCGAGCGTCTAGTAGAAACAAAATTTGCCAAAGCGAACGCGTATTTAATTGAAACTTGTAATTGAAATGGCGGATACAACCGTAGACGCAACGCGACGCTTAAATGTGAAAAAACAAACATTGGACGACGCTTATGCGGCGCCTGCAAACTTCCTTGAGATCGACGTGATTAATCCGATTACACACGGTGTCGGCAAGAAACGATATACCGATTATGAAGTTCGTATGAGGGTGAGTAATATTTATTTCGCTTTATATACATTTGTGCAAATTTGTTAAACGTTCCACACATCTCTCATGTCAAAATTTAGTTTTTCCAATATTTTTTTACGTTTGCAACAATGACACAGACGCATCGAATAATCATAATTCAGTCATGTCTACCGATTGATTAGACGTATATCGTGGGTTGTTCCCGATATCATATTGATAAAGACCGATGTACATTCATTGCTCTATAAATTTCAAAACAAATCTATAAATTTTTCAAAAATCTAATTGGTATTGATATATTTTTTTATTTTTATATACTGACATTAACTATCATAAATTCAAACAAGCTTGATATCTGGAACAACAAGACATGAAACTTTAACATTGGAAAATTGAAGATAGCAAAATTAAACATAACTGTAAAGTGAATAAAATTTATATGAAAATACATGTGCATACGTGTATTTGCATCATGTATATATACACACACACATACACACATATCATACATATTTCAAAATGTTAAGAGACTTCTGGACTTCTGAACATATTTACCAAGAAACTCAATCAAAGTTATTGACTTTTTCAGACAAATTTACCAGTCTTTAAAGTAAAAGACTCAACAGTAAGAAGACGATACAGTGATTTCGAATGGTTGAGAAATGAATTAGAAAGAGATAGTAAGGTTAGTTACTGAAAGAGGTAATTATGTTTAAAACAGTACGAGTGGCATAAGTTATTATTATAGAATGAATCTTTTTACATATTTCTTTAATTATGAGTAGAATTATAGGAACATTAAAAAAAATATCAATTTATCAACTTAGAAAATATACATTTATTTTGATACCTCTATATTTATTTATTAAACTTATTATTTTACTATGAAGATAGGAAGCGTACATTAGCGAGAAATGAGAAAAGTCATGATACTTGTAGGTACTGTGTCAGGACTTGAATCTTTGCCTTTTTCAGACAGCCACTGAACCACGATTGCTCCTTTTTGATAATTTTGTATCTCACCTATGTATCTTGCAATATAATAAAATAGAAAATCATTTTTCATATATTTTCTTAAATTACAGATTGTGGTACCACCTTTACCAGGAAAAGCATGGAAACGTCAAATGCCTTTTCGTGGAGACGATGGAATATTTGAGGAAGATTTTATTGAAGATCGAAGAAAAGGCTTGGAAGTTTTCGTTAACAAGTGAGCATATTGTTTTATGTGCAACAAAAGATTGTACAGTTATGTTTCATACACAGAAATGATATGCAGTCTAATTTCTGTACATAAAAGTAATTATTTAATCTGGTATTCTTTATAATTATTAAACAATTTTATTCTTCAAGTTCTTTAAGGATTTAGCTATAGCGGGTTGTTTATTTAAACACGTTTATTTCTATTCTTTAAGAGAAATATTAGTAGATAGAAAAATAAGATATCTGATTATTTTTTTCAACTCAGTAATGACTTTCAAAGATAAGAATTTACCGTTTTAACTTAATTTAACCATAAAAATAGGTAACTTGTTTCTTTTGCAGAAATCATGTATGAATACGAAACGAAAATTACTGAAGCGCATTATTTCTTAATCATGTGTATTCTATTGAAATCATTTATATATTCTGATCGTAGCACTATTGCACACGTAATATACTTCAACAAATGTCAGTGATCGTTTGTAATATTTTACTTAAACATATGAATTTATATGTATAGCTGTTCATATTGCGTAATCATTTGTATTTCAGAATAGCTGGACATCCTTTGGCACAGAACGAACGATGTTTGCACATGTTTCTGCAAGAACCGGTGATAGACAAGAATTATGTACCTGGAAAGATACGTAATACATAAGTCACTATAAAAAAATATATATATCACGAATACCTTTTCCACCAAGCCGTCATATTTGAGATCACGTTTTCATTACATTGACATCTTATTTGGAAGTCACGAATATTCTTATTCTTGCAAGAACCAAGTAAGCTATCTATATTATGATATCAAAACAGGATGCTTATTTGGAAATATTCACACTTCTAGTTTACTCTAACTATTATTACATTACACGAAAAACATAATAAAGTATCTTTATAAGGAAATAAATAAATGATAAATTGGCAAAATCATTCTTACATGTTACTAGGTTGATTCTGTCTGCTGTTATCATATAATACTGTTTATAACAAAAGAAATAAGCAAAATAAAAAAATGTTATTCATAAGAGTTATATAAAATGTACTCCTTATTTTGTTAATTATGTAGGTAGTGTATTATTTAACAAATTAAAAATTTGATACGTAAACAATTAGTTTTTAATTTAATAGAAGATAGTGCAACCAAAAAGGAGGTAATTTTAAAAAATCCATCCATCTCCACTTTCCCTAAAATTAAATTTCTCTATTTCAAAGTTTTCGCAAAGTTATGTGTTTTATTCATAAGTATTTACATTGTAATAAATATGTGATTCTATTGGATGATACACAAACAAAATCAAAAATGTTATGCAAGAGATTATCTATAGCAAGATTATCTATATATATTACAATTTCTATATTTCATTTATTTGTATTACATTAATGAATATCACCAATTTCTTATAGATATATATCCTGCTTAGTCTTAATAGACCTCTTGTTCTTGAAGTAGCCTTCTATATACTTACTTACACATTCTTGTTCTGAAATATATAAACGGAAGAATATATAAATATTATGATTATGAAATAATTTGTTAATGTACTTTTTTTATTGCTATATTCAGGGTTGGGGGGAGGAGTATGTATTTAAAATACAGTTTTTGCAATACAAGTATTTTGTACTTCAACCGAGTACATGAGAGTTTTATGTACCTTGTATTTAAAATCGAAAGATTGAATGTTTTATGTATTTTATAATTCAAATAATAAGATTAGATTGGTTGTCAATCTTAGTATTTGAAATACAAAATACAAAATATTTTCATGTGCTACGCTAAAATACAAAATACAATTATCTTATAAATATTGTTTTTCAAAAAAATAGTATTTCAAATATTTAAATAGACCCAGCCGTAGCTATATTGTGAATCACAAATTTTTTTAACATTACGAGGTATACAGAGTAGTAGCTATACTTATCTCAAATATATTCTCTAATTATATTATTAGAAAGAAACAATATAAATTAGAAATATTTGAAATTGAAAACATTGAAATTAGACTTTTCCAACGACTAACTCTTTTTTTAATTGAGTATTGCACATGCAATTCTCCATTAGTGTTATATTGAAATAAATATTAACTTATTTTATTATTCAAAATAGCGTAATTTTTTGAACATGTACTGAAAAACATAACTATATCAGATCTATCAGTGGCTCACCTGGAAAAGTATTCTTTATGATGAGCATATCTGTGATGTACTTTGCAACAGCTTTGAAAAGCTGACGATCTTTAATTCTTCTTTTTTTGTAGAATGGCATTAAGTATTTCACAATCCAAGGTGCTATTCTTTCTTTACAAGCTGGTAAATGTTCTTCTATACATATTGGTGAATCTGGCATCATTTCTTCTTCCTCAAATTCCCCAAACAAATGAAGAAATTTTTCTTTTACTCTTCCATGTCTTCGATAATTTGTCAGTGATAATTCAGTCATTTTAGCTTTTAATTTTGAAACTTGATGTACACGTTCCACGAACCAAATAGCATTTATCTTTTGTTTTTGTTTACTTTCAACAGTTTCATTTGTATTAATTCCTTTTGATTTGATGATTTTTTTACTTTGCATTTCCTTATAGCGACTGAAACTGATTCTTCCTTCGCTTGTATTTACTTTTGTTACATTAGGCCTTGATACATTATTACTTATCGGAACATTAAAAAGATTTGTGTCTACAATATCCGCTTCTGAACATATCTTGTTAATTTCTTTGTCAATATTTGCTTTAGTAACACCAGAATGTTCCTCAATTAATCTCGTAAGATCACTACTATCATCACTTTCGCAAAACATATCCTGCATATGTTGTAATAGAGAATCTTGTGAATTTTCATCTTCATTTTCGAGAGGTATGTTATCCATTATATGAGAATCCATCTGATTAAATCCATGACTAGCGTCGTTAGAGTCTTTTGCAATATTTTGCAGCATCTGCGTATCTGTTTCATTTACATCTATCGAGGGGGTTTCATCATTAAAATTTTCCATAACATTCTCACTTTTAAAGAAATTATTAGAATTTATAGTGGGTAATACTGTTTGCAGTGATTTCTCACAGTTGAATGTAATAGATACATCTTGTATATTTGTTTTTTCTGAATCCATCCACGTGTCATCTGTTTGTACAGCGATGTCAACTTTATTTTTTGATGTTTCTAAAAATATTACTAATTTTTTATATGCTTTATTTTTAACTGTATGTGATTTTACATCGTCAATCTACAAAGACACAAATTACACTGATATAAAATATCGACAAGGGAAATCTTAACCATTTTAACCATTTTAAACAATAATACTTATTACCATTTTCAGCATATTTTGTCTGTATATATTAGTTTCCAGTGCCAATTGAACAGCATGTAATTCCATTTGGTCCGCATATTTTTTCACTTTTATGTTTGATATATCATTTTGTTTGTAACAAGTTGTATAATTACTAAGTAAGCATTTATGAAGGTAAGACAAATATACAGTACGGACCTATACAAATATATGTTGTGAAACAGTTGTCCATAATAGTCATTATACAATATATTGAAAAAATATTTTATAAAATTTTTCAATAAAATCTTTTGATTAATTTTCAAATAGTTAATCACAACAAATTGATTCTGATTAGCTTATTTCTTATTTTGCAATAAATATTAATATCATCACCTGATCTTTTAAATTTTAGTTTAAAACTTTTCAAATTAAATTAAAACTTGATTGTAAAAGTTATTTCTATATTTATATGCATTCTGTCTAAAATAATACTAAATTAAATCAATTAAATCTCTATATCAAAATTTGCTAGAATTTGGAGCATGCTGAACTCTAATGCTAAGAAATATAAAATAATGTAATTTTTATATATGTATATATATGTGTACACACATAATTATATGCAAAGAAACGTGCCATTGTAGTGAGATGTAAGAACTTATTGTTGGATTCATTGACGATGACGGAATTATCTGTAGAAAGTGGTGGTAACGGCATAGATGAGAAGTCATCGATGTTATCCGAATTAATATCGCTGTCATTACAGACATTCTGTTCTTTTTTCAATGTAAACAGCAGAGCATCGATATCATCAGTCATCATTGCAGGAATGTTTTGCAATAATTACATCGTATAACAAATTAAGACGTTGTTGTATGTACATACATATATCCATCAATAACGTAATCCTCAATATCGATAGGCTTCTATATTGCATGCGTATAAATACTTAAAACTAACTAATGAAATAAATTAATATTTGATTGAATAAAACTATGTTTGTTGTGCCGTCATAAAAAAGATTAAGGGTGGCGACACATGGGGCTGCAGAACCAGTGTTGTCAGATATTTTTCGTCAGATCAGGAATAGCCGAATGATGGCGCTCAAGTAGCCCAATTAGTAACTAACCCAAAATTTTTAATAAATTTGAATGCAAAATATATATTTTTAAAAGAATTTTTTATACACATCTTTATTCATGCTCGTAAATATATAATATATATATATGTATATATTTATGTTACCGATATATATATATATATATATATATAATTGTATAAAATTGCTAATTAATGTTTATTTTCTACAAATAAAACTTTTTTATAACAAATTTCCTTATACGAATACTTTTTGCACTCACTGTATATATATATATATATTATTTGTAGAAAATAAACATTAATTAGCAATTTTATACAATGAATACATTCTACTCTAACATAAACAAATGAGCTTCGTATGTATTCCTGATTTTAGAAGCTAAATTTCTCGACTGTACGAATATTTTTTGAGCATCCAAACCACTATACAATTTAAAATTTTCGCTTATTTTTCAGATGATATATTTTCTATAATTAATACACATCTTTTTAGTATATATAATTTTAAAAAACAGTCTATTTTATTCTTCATAAATAAATTGTTAATTACCCAGCAAGAAATGATCGTCAATTAAACGTCGAATTGACGTCAAATTTATGTTGAAATCATTATATCGATATCGATTCGACATCAATTCGATTACTCATTTCTCGCTGGATAATATTTACTTTCTCCCAAAAAGAGGCTGTGTTGTTAGTAGTATTACATATATGCTCCTATGGATAGTCGGCACGATTCTAGCCTGAGTACAGACACGAATCACATCTATTTTCAACGATACGATTTTATCGATAGTGTCAGAAAATGTATGTAGTCATGTAGTTCCCAAACTGAAAATAGAGGTAATGGCGGTAGTGTACGGACGATTTCGACGGTAACAGGAAAAAGGCCGATATGGCCTCTCTTAAGCTGATTCTACATTAGTCGCAAGCGTTGCGGTCCAATCAACATCAATTTAGCTCGACTCTGATTGGACCACAACGGTTGCGACACACTTGCAACCTACGATGCGACTAATGTAGAACCAGCTTTAGTTGCATCGTCGCGTCGCAAGGATTGCAGTCCAATTAGAGTCGAGCTAGCTCAACTCTGATTGGACAGCAACGCTTGCAACACATGTAACGAATTACTTTCCCTTCGGGATTATCGTCGGATTTACCGAGTTGATATATGAGGAGATTGTCAGGAGAAAAATATGTCAGGATAGGTGACCACACACACGTTTCTGTTCTTGATCTCCTTTATTCTCGTAAGTTAGGCGTTCGACTTGTTCGGCGTCTGTACAACGACTCTCTCTTTCAAACGGATCTTATTCCTAATAACTCAACGGTCCAATCAGGGGTTAGAATATATCCCTGTGGCCCAACGACCAATCACATCGCAGTTAACTAATGGCGGGTACTACACTAGCGCAGTTGCTTCGTCGTGGCATTAGGTTTAAACAAGGAGGAATAGGGATTAGTAACAATAGATTCCTTACACACGCTTACGACGCTGCGATGCGACTAATGTAAAAATATGGCTGCCGTCTGTCATATTAATATCTGCGATCTTATGGCCCGTCTACACGTAATAAGCTTGGTTGAAGAAGTAAGAGTAAGAAATTGACCGATCACAGTCGATTATTCTTCTCACATTCGACTGTGATCGGGTCAATTTCTTACTCTTACTTCTTAAACCAAGCTTACTTCGCATATTGTCGACGGGCCTAGAGTCTATGGCTGGAATCCATAGTCCGGCCTTAATCTCAAGTAGTCTTAAGATGCTAATACGGCTCTCTGATTGGTTCATGCATTAGCTTAAGACCACCTCGAATCTTAAGCACCGTCTATGGATTCCGCCCTATATGCTCGAAGTCTACGATATTCTTTGAAATATTGAGCAAGAATTGCAGTGTTTTTTATGAAAATGGTAGTTTGTGCAGTAAAAGCCTGCAATAATTCTTATCGAAAAACGGTAAAAATGAAAGGACAGTACCATCGACGAGATACTATTAAAGACCGTCAACCTAGGCAAATTTTTGACGGTATAAAAAAGGCTCCCTTAAGAAAACGACAAAAAATTTCGAAATTGAAATCTTAAGAAAAATTTTTTATCGTTCTCGGCATAAACTTCACCTCACAAACACGTATTAATGTATACACTTTAATCCTGGAAAAGGATTTTCGCGTGAATCTGTGAAAGAGAAAAAAGTATTTGTTATACAAAAATTACGATTTAGTTGGTAATACAGACTTTAGAATCCTCTTAAGCACGCAATATTAAAAAACAGGGACAGAAAGTAACACACTGCAGTAGCAATAAATTTCAACCTATCAGAAATTATTGTGCATTGATACATATGATTTCTAATGGATTAAAATTTATTGTCTGCGTGTTATTTCCTGTTCTTATTCTTTTTGTTAATTGTGCCTAAGCCCTAAAAATAGCTTGCCGTACTCGAACCTTATACACTTCTGCAGTATAGAAAACTAATAGAGTTTTTGTAGCAGGTTATTTGAACCGATCTGGATTGGATTAATGTACGTTGCATGCTCTACTATTGGTAGAACATGTATATCACGTCAACCAATAGTAGAGCATGTTTTGTCATTAATCCAATCCAGGTCGGTTCAAATCCGCTATGGTCCAAAACGCTATAAATTAAAATATTTTTCTCAATGAATTTTGGAACGCTGCGATATCGTAAAAGTACAAATCACTTGCGCTATAGACTTGCGCAATGAGGTAAGCAAAGTGATGTAACTCGACTTCGCTTTTTAAACTTAAAAATGATAAAGTCACACATACATCACGATCGCGCGAGCGCTTGTACGATAAAGGTCTCTATCGTTATGAAATATATTATATTTTCGTGAAAAATTATGCTTATAAATATATAATTATAGTGAATCTGTACAAAGAGAAAGATTATTACAATAAGTTGGCCTTGATAAAAGGAGCACTCTTCGGCGAGAGGAACATATATTAGACTTACACATATAAGACAGTGCTTTATTAGTATAGTTAATATTTAACTGCAGAGATAACTCTGACGCGGCGACTGTGATAAAATATGTCGCTCGTAAACAGCACATAGTACTATAACGAGCTGTGCGTTACAAGATAAAACGTGCGTATTAAATTAGTGACTTCTTAGCAAGGGAACTGTAAAACCGGTACGATATATCGATAACATTATACCGTGTCATTATATAGAAAAATGAATTTTGTACTGAGTGATTGATCCTTACAATTAATTGTATTTTCATCTTCGTGAAAAAAGAGACACGAGATTTATTCTCATACCACATAAATTTTAAGTCAAACTTCAATTTTATTTAAACTTTTCGTATTATATATATAAGAATCACTAACGATTTCAATTCTTGCATTTTATTTATTGATGAATAAACTTACACTATACACATACACTTTCAGATATGCAGTTATCCAATTTATTGTGATCTTTTCACAGTACACTCACACACCATCATGCTCAATTATTCTACTTATATTCTCAGATAGCCAAGTGTGTAGAAAACAGATTTTTTTAAATGTCTGCTACACATTATACCAACAAAATAGCAACAGAATTGTTACAGAATTAGATACATAATACTGTTGACAGATTGCTAGAATAAAACATAACAGAATCAGATAATGTCGGCAGAATCTGCTCAGTTTCTGCCAACAATTTGCCTTCACATTATGTAGATAGGCGATACTAACAGAACACAAGCCTAATGCGAACGCAGTTGATGGCAAACTGCCGTCATTTTATGCTCGAATCTGCTGACTGTCTGCTAGAAGACTGCAGACATTTTACTATCTGGATTATTAGAAAGAAGCTTATTGTTATTAAGTTTGTGAAAGTTTTATCAAAAAGTGAAATCTTGACAAAAGTTTTATCTCATATTTTATTTCAACTTATATATATTCTGATATTATTGAATAAAATTAATTTTTTAATGAATATTCAATTTTCAATGATTTCATCTTAATATACTCCTACATTATACCGATTATACACGTGTATTATATACACAATACATATATACAAAATGGCTGAAATTTGATTATTGATTGGTATAATTATTGTCTCTATGAATTTTGCTTAACTTGCAATGCGCAATCTCTCTGATGTCTTATTCCTAAAAAGTATTGCATACGAAAATACTAGAGGAAATCTACTATAATATAATAATATAATATATCTATAAACATAACGTATATACTTATATAATACAATATTTTCGTATATTTCCGTATGTGATACTTTTCAAGAATAGGTTACAAATATTATACACTTTTTTTTTCCAACTAGAGATCGATTTTGTATCTTGAAACGAGGTGAAAATTACAAAAGTGAGCGAATTTATTAGAATACTGATAATTTCACTGATTAACACCTAGTAAATTTGCTCACTTTTATAATTTTCACCTCATTTCAAGATACAGAATCGACCCTCAGTACTTATTTAATAAAAATAATTCTTAAAGAATAACCTTTAGCCGAAATTTAAAATGTGATTAGAGAAAATAAAAAAGTGGAATATTATAAAATGGAAAACGAATGATTAATTGATATTTTTAAGAAAGGCAAATATATTAATGGAAAAGAAATTAAGAAACAATACAATAGATTCGATAGAATGGAAAAGATTATATCTATTTGCGATACTTGACACATATACATATACGTAACACGCATAACATACGAAGATAAGGAGACCTGATTGGTTGATTGAGTGTTAAAGCACGCACCAATCGACCAATTGCTGACCAATCGACCAAGTCAATTTTCCGTTTGAAATTTGCAGTTCTTCACAGTCTACATTGCGTGTGCCATGTCGCGAATGGAGCAACTTCTTTTTTATCAATTTTCAACCATTTTCCATGATGTCGTAATTAGCGGAATGTTGTGTGAATTTTTTCTTTCATAAATCATCGCAGGTAAATCGGACGATAAAATGTGCTTTTAGCCCATTCAGTGCATCAAATGCAGAGACCGCATCGAGAGACTTTCGAAAGGTAAGGAAAAAATTTACTTTAGAAACAATGCAGGCTTAATTTAAAAAAGTTTTTGAAAGTCATCAACGATTGTGACAAAAAAGTACAAAATCTAGTTTCTGATCTAACAAGACCAATTTTTCAACCTATATTTATTAAGCATTTTTTTAAGTTTAGTAAACACTTGTTTAGTATAATATACACCATCTGCACACACATCCTTCTTTCTTCTTAATTTAATTAAAGATACATAGGGGGTGGGCCACTTTTTAATATTCTTATTAAAATTTTTTTCTAAGTCTTTTACAAAAAAATGTTTCAAGTAAAAGTTGTATGATCTAAAGAGGAACAAATAATAGTAAAATTAATTTTTGAGAAAATCGATTCTTCATGATCACATGGAGATCATTGCCATTTTTTTAAATAGAATGGTATGATTTGTTTTACATAAAATGATTCATCATATTATATAATTATTATACATATAAAAATAAGCTTTTAAAGCAGAGATATCAAAAAATTAAAATAATTTATGAGATATTTTATATTTTATGTCAGATGCTAGAATAAAGTAAAGAAAAAGCATCTTATAAACTATTCATTTTTTGATAATTGTATATACTTTTAATACTTTCATGCACATGCAGAGTAATAAAATGAATCAATTGTAAAGAGTATACATATAGCTACTATTCAAAAAAATTATGCAATTTGCAATATGCAAATACATCATATCGTTTTTTTTTATATATAATACATCAACTGATTCATCTCATTAGTCTATGCATAAAAATATCAAGATACAGTTATTAAAATTAATTCGGCGCGCAATTTAAGAGACTACAAATGTGGTATATAAATTCACATGGAATTATTTATAACACTCAAGATCTAGCTTCGACCGCTATAGGCATTATTTCTTAGTTATTGTGTATTCACCGCATTATACGGTCCTAAAACATCGTTTATTATTAAAACTTTATATTTATTTACTCTTTTCGTACAAGGTTTTATCTCCTACACTGTCCTACAAATGTAAACACACGTCTTGTAAAAACTAAAAAGGATTGAATCATTAATATTAAAAGTGATAATCGAAAATGATAATCTCGATTGCTTATTCTCAGCGAGAAATGACTCGTCAAATCGATGTTGATTCGACGAATTAATAATTTTAACATCGATTCGACATCGATTCGGCATCGTTTCAACGTCAAATTAACGGTCATTTCTCACTGGATTAGGTGTATGCAAAATACATTAGAGAGTTGAAAGGAGAAAACTTTTCCAAGTCTCTCTAGGTGCTCACTATTTTCAATTCCTCGCAATTAAAAGAAAGAATATATTATATTTCAGTGAAATATGTAAAAGGTCAATCAATCACCTGTAATTTTATTAGCGCCTTCTTAAGAATCTGCGGTTTTCTCATTTATTCTTTCCCGTTTATTCTTTACATATATCAGAACTTCACTTTTCTAAAATTCGAGAGAACTGTCTCATGTATATAATCGTTCGTTCCTAATTATTAGAGAGAGTATTGGATTCGAACTTGGGATCTCCAGTGTTCTGATCTCGCACCTTATGAGTTTGACCACACCAATTTTTTATTATAGGGAGAGTACTGAACTGGTTTCCTTGCATCGGTGAATAATAATTGATCATTAATTAACCAACGATGATTTAAACTTTTTTATATTATCACTATGTGTGTCGATACCACTGTTTTCTTTCCTAATTCATAATAATCAGTTTCTAAATAGATATAGTTTTTACTTTAATCAGTATGATAATTATGTGTATTTTAATATTATACTTTATAGAGATTTAAAATTTTTCACTTTTAATACCATAACAGTTGCAGTATTGTTGTATAAAAGTTTTCTTTCCTATTTTTTATTTAATATATAATCTAAATATATTCTTATATTATAATATATATAACAGTTTTATTAGATGAATATAATTTTTGAAATTGTGCGAATAATCCATGCATAAGTCAAGACGTTATTTCGTTCGCATTTACGTTTATGCATGACATTTCGCAGGAGATGAATATTTTAGACTATTATGCCGTGGGTTCGATCAAGTCGACGGACAGATATCGACAGTTGTACACGAATCTGACAAAGAATTGACAGTTCTGCTGGGCGAAATTTGTATACAAGTGACTGACGAAAGTATGCATAACGAATGTTATATTTCACGAATGTTATGTCACAAATTCTCACAATTTTAAATGTATACGAACATATCATATCAAATGTCATCTTCATTATTAGTATTGTCAATTTTTTGTTTTTTTAAAAATTTGTTATACAGGATGTAGATGAGAGAGAGAGACGCAGATGCTCTATTTCTTAATTGAAGCCAATTTTACGAATTGAGAGAAAATGATAAAAGTTTTCAAATTATATCTTATCTTTTTCTCTTTCTATTAAGCTCTACGTTTGCGAAGATATTTTTTTTCAATATTTTAGTTCGACATTCTTGATCGAACCTTTGACGTTTTAATAAAACAAACATATCTCCAAATAATCGTCGATTATAATTAGTTGCTGACTTCCGTTTTTACATTATTATTTCGGTGAAATCACTTTGAGTTCGAGAGTCATCTGTATTTGTATGAAAGCCGCACCAAATAATTCATTGTTGCGTGTGTCGAATATTCAGAGACGGAAATAGGCAAAATTACTGAAGTGATTTTAAGCTAATGAGGAGGGAGGGAAGGAGGGTTTTTTTAGAGAGAGAGAGAAACACACGTACTTTTTATAAATTATATAAAGTATAATTAAATAAAATTACAGTAAAATACGATTACATAAAATATTTTATTCCAGTTTGAAAATTTTAGGATACCTAGTGAAATATTCTACTAAACTATTATTGTTTTAATTTTTGTCTTGGAGGAGATACATAAAATATCATGCAAATCTATCTTTATCTTTGATTATCCTATCTCAATTATTATATTGTACTTTAACATACAACATTAATTCAGAAATAATTTTCAACGCTTTTCTAACCAATGTTTCAAATAAATTTGAACTGTTAAAATGAATATTTTTTTCTCCTGAATAGTTTTCTGTCTCATTTTGCTATTGCACCGTTCATTTGTTTCATTTTGTTTTATTACGGAATATTTATTAAATCTTGGTATATCTACATTAGTTATATGAGACATTTTTCACTTTTATCGACAAAATTGGATATTTCAATATGCAGATAAATAAATATATTTTGATTAAAATGTTGTCATTTAAAAGGGAAAAATATGTGAAAAAATCTTGAGAAAAATATGAATTTTATTTTAAAAATATAATATGTATATTAAATATGTGTGTATTATATTCATTATAAATAATAAGAATCTTATTAGACCGTATTTGTGAGAACACAACTAATAAGAAATAGACCATAATTAATTCAATGTTAATTTATATATGCTATATATGTATGTATATACATATATACCATATTTGTAGTCATTTTGAACTGCGCGCCGAAATTTTGTCGGACTTAAAAACGCAGTTTTTAAACTAAACTACTGAAATAATATATCACAATTAGATTTTGATGCTCAAGAGACATCTATTAAAAAACTCTTAATATACTGGAAATCTGTAAATAAATTTATTTATTGCGAAGAATGTTACCTCGGGAGTCGAACCCGGATCTCTAGCATTCTGTAAGAGCGTCTAACTTTTAGACCAACTGATTGGCTGTGATATATATATATATATATCACTTATCAAAAAATGAACCTGTCTATATCGTGCTATCAAAATTTCATCAAATACCATTTTTTTGTATATTTCTCGACATATAAATTATAACATTTGAGTTTGTGGAGTCTTCCATTTGAATAAAAATTATGTTGCGATTGAATAATGATGATTCTAAATTCTTACCCAAAGATAGCAATTCTTTTGCATTTCTCTTTTTTCTCAATTATTTCTTTTCATATTTATTTTACTTTTTTTTATATTTTGAACTATTTCGTTATTGATTATCCCGATATTATTAGGAAGGAGCTGATTTTACGTATAAAAAGTATAAACAATTAAATTGCGAATTTTCGATAAAATTAAATTTTGACGGGACACATTTAAATAGAGAAATCTTTTTTATCTACCGCCTCCTCGATAAGGAGGGTGATGATTCTATGGTGGCAACCTGGCAACCCCCGTTGTTGACCATGCCATGCATACAATGCCTCCGCGCGAAGGTATACGATGCGATGGAGAGAATCCGCGGTGAACAGAGTGGCGCATGCTCATCCGTACTCATTCCTTGTCCTGTACTCGATCCTGTAGTAGCCCGGTCGTCACCATCGGCTCTAGGCTGCGCCGACCTAGAAAATCCATATCAGAGCAAGAACGACCGCGCACGCATTCTTTGCTGAAATTGGTACAATTATATTTTATGTATATTGATACTTTGCAAAAAATATTTAAAAAAAATTATATACCCGCGAAATTCAGTCTTCTACGAGATTCTTATACGTCGCATACTTTACATGTACGTATATCCCTCTAATTTATCTCATTCATCATTAATATTGTAATGTATCTAAGAACTTGTAAAACTATATTAATTGATATAATTGCGTCAGATTTAATATTTATAAATAGTATTGAAATGAATTAGACTACACAACATATAGAAAACATATCCCTCACTAAACGAGTATCTATTTAAACTAGACGCTGTCTAGTTCTTTGAATTTCATCAAAGTCGACCTTTAAAAAACTGTCAAAGATCCTACAACTTTTGGCTTTTTAAGCGATTAAAAATAAAGACCTGTTTACAAATATAAATTAAAGAAAAATAAGTGAATATAACGCGCAAGATTAGTATATTATAAAAATTATAATTGTGCCAACTAATCTGACTATACTGCGCGGACGCAGCCACAACAAAATTAAACCAACTTCTCGACGTCGCGGTATTGTCAGGTCTTGGTGTTGTCGCACTAAACAACTGCAAGCAACAAAGGTGATCAGTAATGGCTGTTCATTCCGGAACACGTGTTAGCGACTGGTAGTCGCGTGTTATTGTTATAGTTGATAGATGCGACGACGGTACGAACAATATTAGAAGCATTTGCTTCCAGGAAAGAATTATGCTAAAATACATGGCATAATGTGCGCGTGTGATAAAATATAACGTAATATTTATCCTCGCGGAAAATAGCCGGTGAGACTCTATAGCATAAAATATAATTTACACAATAAAATTTATGCCATAGTATAGCAACATTATATTGCATTCGTATCGTAATACGCGTGATACGCGTGATACAACTACGTCGATTAATTATCGTTTTGAAACGTTAATTATAAAAGATTAACTCTTTAGCAATCATTGGTCTGACATATTTGGTGTAATATAATGATATCAGAAGCGATCGTCTTTGCGAATGGTCGAGATTCACAATACACTCGTGTTTGCGCTATAATCTCTATTTCTCTTCTCTTGACAATGAGAGAATTCGCCTCTGCACATTTATCAGCCCGCATTTATCAGTCCCGAGGGTTAGGCTTAATATCGAAATGGTTAAATCGCCGATAAATCTCTCCATTGAGTACACCGTGATAAGTAATCGCTTTTAAATTAGCGATCCGGAACTCATTCTCAGAATACTAAGTAACGCGTCCTTCGCGAAGATTACGATAGTCAGAGAGGCGAAGTACATCGTTTCAAAGTTTAAGGTGAGTTGTATCGCAAACGTTACTTGAAAATGACTTTTTTTAAGATTTGTTTGAAGCTTTTGCTATTTGAGGATAATGATATTCTCTACACATACGCATAATTTGGGGAGAGAGGTAATTCATGGAATGAATTAACATCGATTCGATGATTTCGACGTCGATTCTATTGTCATTTCTCATTGGAATTAGATAAAGACCGCTCTAAAAATCTAAGGGACCATAGATAAATATAATACAAATCACTTAAACCGAAGAAAATGGGGGTAACCAGGCAAATATTAATTATAAAGCCTTAGAAAGATTGCTCGATTCGACGTCGATTCTATTCCATGGGATTGTAAGTCCCTTAGAGCAAATTTTTTTGTGCTATAATTGAAAATATTGCTCCTTGTCTAGCACAGGGAACGTATGTTAAAAGTACTAACTTCAAATATAATTATCTTTTGAACATGTCTGATTACCCCCCCCCCCTCAAAATTATGCGTATGTATACAGAATATCATTATCTTCAAATAGTAAAAGTTTCAAACAGATCTTAAGAAAAGTGATTTTGCGTTATAATTACCTTAACAAGCAGCACATATTTGGCATCCTTGCCAAAGATAAAATTGCAAGATCTACATACAATTTTGCGACGAGAGAATATAGTTGCTTCGAAAGCAAATTTATATGTAGTTTAAAGTACATTTACACAGATAAATTTATATAATTTACATTCAGAAATTAAAAAAAAAATGATCGTTTCTTTGTAATTTCTCTAAGCGACACACTTTAAGGAGGTATTAAAGTGAAGAAAGAAAAAGCAAATAGAGTCAAAACAAAAATTAATGATTTAATAAATTATATCGCTATTATTGCCAACGTTTAACTTTTCTTTTTATTTTTATGTTTTTCTTTTTTATTTAACATATTTTTTAAATATTTTTCAAAGAAACAAAGGAAAATTGGAAATATTTAGTTAAAACGATCAATTCAATTCTATCGAAAAAATATTTAATATTACAAATATATACAGTTTAAGGGAACGCATATATGTATGTTTGTGTGTATGTTTTTAAAAATGGTATGCTCATATTTCCTACGTAATTCTATAACATGACAAGAAAAGATTAAAGAACAAAGATAATGAGATAAAAGATAAACAAATGAAACTGAACGAGTGAAACTTGAATATTGATTCTTTTAATACAAACAAAATTCTCTCGAGATCTTATCGAAAGATTTTGTAAATTAAAACTCGATCGTTTGTAAACTTTTTACGATTATCGATATTCGTATTAATTCGCTGATTTCGTCGGTTAGTCTCTATATGTAAAGACAATGTGCTTACACATCTCATGGAATAGTTCGTGCAAATCATCAGTGCATTGTGAACAGCGTAACAGTTACAATGTCGTCATATGTAAAAAAAAAGAAACTAAATAAATTCTACTTTCGACAAACAAACAATAAGTTATATTATAAATCATAATTATATTATTGTGTTTTCATTTTATTTCGTTGTAAACATTTACAACTAATTATGATGATTCATAACGAGTACAAAAGGCAACAATATTAAGCGACAATCGCGCATATCGAGATCGAATTTAATAATAATCGGCTCGGAATATTTGATCGTTGTAGGTGCTACCTTTGTCCTCTTGTAAAATTACAATGTTCAAGAACCTACAAGTGTGAGGTATTTTCCGAATAATGGGAGAATGCGAATTGTCGCGGCTTAACAATCACGATGATTGCGTCTCTGGGAAACTATTATAACTATCGATTTCGAATATCCAAGAGCTTTATCTAATAGTTCCAAAGTGGCATCTTCGTGGATCAAGAGCTTCGTGATGGATGATCGTAACCATCTGACAGTCGATTCAAGCACGGATCTCGTACTTCAAAGCGCATTGAGAAATTACGGAGGAAGTCAAGTCGCGATATTCTACCCAACACAATAATCTTCAATTCATTAATCTTTAAGTGAATGAAATGAGAAAATAGAAAATATGTGACGGTTAGCGTCGTTATTTTCAATTATTTTTAAAATTCTCAGATATTTTGAAAAATTTTCATAAAATTTGTCCCAGGAATCTCATATCGCAGCCTTCGCTTTCTCAAGAAGTGTATTCCTCACGGAAGAATTTTACTCTTCGTGGTCGACGCGAAGGAGATAATTACATGTCAGGAAAAAGAAAGTACTTTGGCTCTCGGTTTATCTTTCAAAGATTAAGCACATATCGGTGGATAAAAACTCCTTGTATTTAACATATTTACCAATAAATCAACGTGGAACCACAAAATTTGCAACCGACGCGACGATAAGTTAAGAGAACACAATATCGAAACGTTAATGAGCTATGTAATCCTTCTAATTAAAAAAGTATCTTCCTAATTAAACAGAACGTATCTCAGTTTAGAACCAGACGCACTTGTTTCACTTAATGAGTTTATTGTTCAACGAATTTCCAATGAATTTATCAAATAGGAATGTGTCATTTCTTCATAATCTCCTTCAAATTTATTACCATTATAGTAGAGAGGACTTCTTTTGCCTACAAATCAATTGCCTACCCTACAACATCATTTGCTTACATCTCATTTGCAGCCCACAAATCGACCTACATGTATTATTGCCTACAGCTCGATTGCCTACGTGCACTTTTGCGCAAAAATAAAATTTATATTTTTAAAGCAGAGAATAGTGCTTGCAAACAATCGATCTGTAATACACTGTAAATACACATCATTGTTTCTTAACTGTATGTTTTTGCGCAAAAGTGCTCGTAGGCAAATGATATGTAAGCAATTTAATTGTAGACGAACGAGATCTTCCTCTATTAATAAGTTAGAAACGAAATTGATTTTGGCGAAATTTAAAAAATAAATAAATTGATATGTTTATACATATATATTATACTGATGAAAATTTAATATTTCACATTTTGTATCAAATTATTTAGGGCAATAAAAACTTACAATTAGATTGCCTCATATTTATAGTCTATTAAGATGAGAGAGAGAGAGAGAGAAAAGTGTGAGACAAATAGATTTAAGATATAGAATTATATACACACATGACATACATATTTTTTATTGATATGCATATGTTTTATCTGTATAATCGAGCAATTCATGGAAAAGTTTTTCCATCACTCATCCATTATATACGTGGGGAATAATTTCGATAATATTAAACTCTAAGTGAATTTTAGTAATAAAAAGTTGTTCGATCTTCTTATTGAATTTACCGATATTGCACAAGAACTATCGGATGACATTCGAGGCGCATTTCATGCTTTATTGCGACGAGTTCAACGAGCACATATGTACCTATAGGCCTGTTCCTAGAGTTTAGGAACATTTTGTAAAAAATATTTCAAGAGTATTTCTTATAGCGTTAACTAGGGAAATACTGTTTTATTATTTGTCACGGATCTTCGGAATCTGACATGAAGCCTGTTCTTTTTGACTGAACTTTTGCACCAGTTCATCTTTTTTCCTTTTCTCTCCAGGAGGAAAGAACAGGAAGAAAGATGAACTGATGTAAAAGTTCAGTCAAAAAGAACAGGCTTCATGTCAGATTCCGAAGATCCGTGACAAATAATAAAACAGTATTTCCCTAGTTAACGCTATAAGAAATACTCTTGAAATATTTTTTACAAAATGTTCCTAAACTCTTAAAATAACATTAGTTACAAGAGTATTCCGGAATATTCCAAATGTTTACAAAATGTAAAAGTAATTACATTCAAATATCGTTAAATATTCCATTCATACATCGTTACATATATTCGGAAAATGTTTTATATATATTCTGTAAGAGAGAGAGAGATTATAATTTTCCCAGAAATACCAGGTCCGGTGGTCCTTGAATAAATTTTTAAACAAAATTGTATTGTCAAAAACATCTAACTTCTCAAATGAAATGCTGTGCTCTTTATATTCTTTCCCAGGTAATTCTTACTTATGAGTTAATGCATCTCCGTTGACGGAGATGCGTACTGCTCGTGGGTGAATGATTTTCATGATACATACAATTAATGGGTTATTATTCTGAACATTACATTGATATGTGAATATTCTGTGATATGTGAAAATTCTTTTACTATTCCAGAATATTCGACACATTGGAAATAAAAATGTGTGAATCTTTCATGAATGATTAGCATTAGCTGAGTTTATAGGAATTGATGACCTTTGAAAAAATATTTTGCCAGTTGCCACTTTTTTACTGTGCATCTAAATTTTACTTTTAAGGGGATCCTAAAGCCGTCTATATTACCGTCTAAATCATATAATTTTTGTATAACAAATACTTTTTTCTCTTTCACAGATTCGAAAATCCTTTTTCAGGATTAAAGTATACATATTAATACGTGTTTGTGAGGTGGAGTTTATGCCGAGAGAACGACCAAAAATTTCGAAATTGATATATTTTTTACCATTTATTAGTGTAACATGACGTCTCAAGCTGTCAAGTCGTGACAACATTTGCTTGATACAAAAGTTTTGCAACCTTATGAAATAGTAATCCACAAACACGTAGTTTGCATGAACAAATAACGTCGATTGCCTCTTAAAATTAGACTTAGGCCCAGTTCCACAACTCACGGTTAACTCTTAACCGAGATTCAACTTATTCATTGTCTCTTTCCAATTCTAGAATTGGAAAGAAATGAGAAACAAGTTGAACCTCAGTTAAGAGTTAACCGTGAGTTGTGGAATTGGGTCTTAGACGTTTTATCGTGACGAATTTGTTATGTGAAAATTGACACGAACGTGCGACTGCGTGTATCATAGATTGCGTGAGATATTGGTGTGGTAGAGTGGTAATATATAAAGACATATCGATGCGCTGGAAAAACAGCGACCTTTGGTGACTTCGTCGGAGCTTTGCTTTAGGATCCCCTTAAACTCAAGTAGACTTTAAGGTATTACATTGCAGAATTTTAGAAGAATTCTTTTTTCTGTTTTCTAGATACATTTGTTTTCTCGAATCGAGACAGCTCAATAGGAAGAATAACGTTACGAGAGGTCAACGCAGTGATCGGACATGGCCTGGTTTCCTACAAACGGCACGAAGCCGCTAGTCGGCGGCAATTACGTGTTGAATGCTTTGAACTATATTAACGAACTGAACGAGTCTTTCAGTGCTGAACAGCACAAGTGTCTCGAACGCGAACAAGAACGCGAAAACCAAAAGCAGGAACAGCAAGAATGCGAAGTGAGCTGGGACACCATACTGTGCTGGCCCCGGACGATTTCCGGTACCTTGGCTACTATCCCGTGCTTCGACGAGCTTAACGGAATACCTTACGATAATACTCGTGAGTACATATCCTTTTACAAGGATTCCCTTTACAAAATTTATAATTAGCATTTATTAGAACAGATGGAAACACTTTTTTAATACTTTCATCTATCCATACGCATCCATTTATCCGTCTAGCAATATATCCAAGTCATCTATCTTAAACTTTATTCAAGAATAACGTCTGTAGCTTAATTAATCCACATCAAAAAGAAAATCACCAAGTTCTAAGGAAAATGTTACAAGTTATTGAACGTTGCCGCAACGTTTCTTGCTTAGTAGGTGCAGACTTTATTACCAAATTTATCTTTATATAATAAAACAAGATTTAAAAACTAACCTCAGTAAAATTTGATAACATGCAATTTCACAAATCTTTTCTTGCAACAACTACACGCATGATCTAATAATAAATTTTCTACTATAAATAGGTTTCACCCTAAGAATAAAAAATTCATGATAGAATCAATTTAACCACATGCGCTTGCTACGTTTCGCAAAAATCCCGCTATCTCATACATATATTAGGAGCTTATTCTTGTTTGTTCAGAAATATATTGCATTTTTTCTTTTGTTCTTCCAATTAAAAATTTTTTTATTTAAATAGATTACAATTTGAAAGATTTGACAATTTTTTTTATTAAAGTTTTTTAATTGCAAGTAATGAAAAGTTAAACTACATACAATTTTTTATATCGATCAATAAGTTTCCGTATTTTCATTATCCTTTAACTTTAAAGTAGATTATTTTGCGACTCTCAGATATTTTTTTTTAACATTTATTTAGCCATGATGGACGGCTGAAAACAGAAACCTACAAAATAGGAGAAAATATAATATAAGAGTGTGATATAATGCTTTAAAAAATAAAATACAAAATAAAATACAAAAATTCTTCCCTTCTTTCGTTCTTGACGAGTGCAGATGCAGTAATTGAAAACAGAAAATTAAGGCTGGTAGTAGCGACGGTCAAGACTTGATGAGACAACAATACGAAGTTTTAATTTAATTCTACCTCTAACCGATCATGTGAGATCAATTCAAAGCTTTTTTGTTTGAGACCGATCCTTTACAATTAAACGGTGGACTTTTATCGATCTCGTGTGAGCGCGACTTTTTAATATTTTAACAAAATTGGAGTTGGGTAAATATAGATTTTAAAGCAGATGAATTACTTTTTCACTTTGTAATGTTTTATATAATTGTAAACATAATTTTAATTACAATGTGTATACCTAAATTACATAAAATTGTTTCATATTACAATATAATATATCGCCTTTTAAACTGTTTTAAATTATAACAGATTATTTCCAAAAATTCCTCCAAAAGAAGTCAGATTACTTTACTAATAATAGAAACAATCAAAATGATTAATCGTGCGATTCGTTCTTCATTTAAGGAAGTTTGTAAAAGTCGAATAGAATACTGTACATATGAGTAAATTGGAGAGATGATATAAATTATGATAGAGAGAGATCCATGAAGACTCTGGAAATACCGATTTTAATTAAAGTGTTAGCTTAGAAACGCGTTGTTTGTTTTCTCCTTGAGTGTGAACTTTGAAAGCTATATCTGTCTAGATCGTTCTATTCCCGATATGTGATCTCGTGTGAGTACACAGCTGATACTATCCGACTTAACTCGCTATAGAACCATTTGATCACATTCTATCATGGTTCTTTAAGTTTATTCGACGAAAACGTGACGTCGATATGTAGAAGGCTAGAACAAACGAGATAAGAAATGAAGCGAAAGATCGAAAATTAGGAAAAAAGAATATTTTAAATTTCGATTTTACTGAAACTTAATGTCAAATAACAAATGTACTTGTACAATAGTACAATATTTTTTATCGACCTGTTATTGAAATATTTTTTTAACACGTAAAACAATTCTTTTTATATTAAAAATTTCAAATTAATATGAAAATATCATTTACTGTAACTAACTAATAATGTAATAATTTGTAAGCTTTTAAAATAAGAGTCGTTGGGAGAGAGAGAAGTTTTAACAAAAATATTCTCCATTAACATATTAATAAAATCAAATTTTATTTTAAATATTATTTTATTTCAAAACTATATAGGACGTTTCATTTTAATAAAGACGGATTAAAATGAAGATATTTTAATAAAGATGGATTAAAATGAAGACAGAGAAGAAGACTGATAATTGGATAATGACAAGGCGAAATAAATGTAATTTCACGATGAAATGAATGTAATTAAACAATTGTATTTCGGCTAAAGCAAATAATAATTTTTTATATACGAAAGACAAAGTTTATCGTGATAACCAAAAAGATCCAATACTGACAATGAATAATATGTCATATCTCGTAAAGGGGGAGGCTTTAATGATTCAGCTAGTATATAACGAAGAACAGGGAAGAAATCTATAAAGCTGATTACATTCGTCGCGCGCGCGCGCGCGCTACAGTAATATTGAATGGACGATACTGGATAGGGCATCGATATCCAATGACCATTCTGAAATCTACTAAACGTATGTTATATTGTCGCATCGAGGCCGAATTTATCGCATTTATCTGTTTAAGTTATATTTATAACATCGTTCATTGGAATACCTCGATTTATATAATCGTAATTCTTTAATTCAAATATAGTTTAATTCAAATAATGTTAAAATTATCAAATTGATGCAGTATATGTCAATTCCAATCAAATAGAACATTTTTATTACATTATATTCTAGACATTTTCTTAAATATGCCAATTTCGCAAAGAATTTCTGTCTAAAGAGTTAAATAATGGAATAGTTATTGTTCTGGACCGATTAAAGCAAAGAATCTTCTTCTCCTTTTCCACAGTAATAAGTAGAACTCTGCCAATTAGATGTACTAATAATATTTTGTAAGTACACAGTCCTAAAAAATTTCCAAGATGAAATGCCATTTATTTTCAGTATGTTTCTCTCACACATGGATATATATATTTTGTTGTACCTATATGTATAATAAGGCGGATAAATATCTTTTTTAAATGTATTAATAATAGAACAAACAGATAAAAAAATAAGAGAAAAAAATATTAAAAAAAGAATGTAGAAAAAGAAAAATAAAAGCAGAGAAAGAAGATGAGAGAAAAAAGGAAAACGGAGAAAGAGTAACATAATATCAAAGAAAGAAAGGAAGAAAAAAAGACACGATAATTTTAAAAACGGAAGAAAAATAATAAAGATAAGGAATATATAAAAAATTAAAAATTTCAGAAGTTTTATCTTTTATAAAGTATTTATTAAAAAGATTTTTGTTGTCTCTAGTTTTGATTGGCTTTCATCACGAATTAATTTTCCACACTTTTTTTGCTTTGAAATACAATTTCTGCTAATTCGTTTGATCAAATAATGTAATTACAATAATAAGTAATTTATTAAATCCAAAAGTAAGAGTTTAAAGTTAGGATATTAGTCAAAGACTCGCGAAAATTAGGAAGAGTAATTTAGTATAAATGTTGATGGTTTTTCAAATGGTTAGATCGTGAATAATTATTACGTCAAAGCAGAACAGAGTTTAAACTACCTGACAAAGGAACAAAGAGCATACTATTAACAATACAAGGTCTCCAAGGAAAATAAATGGGAACAGCAACTCAGCATTCGTATAAAAGCTGAATTAAGAATACACTTCTATTATGCAAAGTTACATACAAAAGCGAAAAAAACGAGTATACGTAAGCAAATTTGTTGAAAAAATTCGCTATTTTGTTTTACTTTAAGTTAAAAATAATATAGTAATCGTTGGATACTTATTCTCAACATTATTAAACTTTTTATACATACGTGTATGCATGTGCGTGCGTGCGTGTGTGTGTGTGTGTGTGTGTGTGTGTGAGTGTGTAAATGAGTACAAAATATACAGTTAATATTATTTTAATGTATTTATATTAATTCAAATTTCATTTAATGTTTGCTATCACTTCAAGATATTGTAAAAATATGTACATAAATCAAATATTAAGTATATCAAAGTTTCGTATAAAAAATCTATTTTTGACGATTTTATTGTGAAAATCAGTTTTTTCACAATTTATGCAAGTTTTTAATAAATATACCATTTATATTCATACAATTTATAATTATATAACAATTTATACGTAAATCGTACGAACGTTACACAGAATTATACATATAAATCTTTTGCATTTTATTTTAATAATTTATATTTCACATTTATAAAATATAATGGGATCATCTTATAATCTCAAGCGATTATAATTTATTATACAATTACATGAATGTTTTTTTATTTTTTAAATCACCTACTATTTGAATAATATCCATAATTTTAATATTCATACGTTTTATTGTATTCAAGCATATTGGATCGAAAGCGCGAATTGGAGACCCATATTTGCCCACTATAAAGGATCTGTTGCTATATTTTTGCCAAAATTGAGTATACGTAAATGAAATTTTACAATCGATAATCGTAATTATAATTTGTTGCGAATGAGCGGTCAATCGAAAATCGATTCGATGCGACAATAACTAGAAATAAGAAATTCATGTCTGGAAAATTCCAAACGTATAGAATGTATGGAATTCTGATAACTTAAAAATTGTAAGTCAATTTTCATCGCGACAAGTCAAGCAAGAGAGCGAAAAGGAAAAGTCGGTGTTGATTTTTATGATTTGATTCGCACCAATTCGTACGAGATGTCACTTGACAATTAACGCTATTTATCGTTTTCCACATTTTCCTTTGACGAAATATACATTCATTATTATTCGCAACTTTATATCTAAAGTTAAGGGTTGAGTACACTGTGCTGCAGTCTCAATTCGAATGCATTGATCGTACTTAATTCTTAGTATGTCGTCATTGCTAATAAGAAATCCAAAAATTTTCTGTCGATTGATTTATTACCATATAATTTCTATTGTTGATCTTGTATTCCAACTTTAATTATTTATATGCATATGTTTAATACTTATGGTACGAATAAAATCAAGGTTGATGAACGAACAATTGTAATATGTAGTACCTAACGAGAGAAACAACGTATATTAAATTTATTAAAGATAAATCAAATAAACGTCTTATTATTGTATCTCATTATATTATTATTAACTCTAATAAATTTGTCATTTCATTATTATTTTATTACTAACTCTATGATTACTTGTTTATTGACTTTGATTTTATTCTAATTATAAGCTTACATTTAGCCTTATATTTTTTTTATTTTAATTCTTAATTTTCATAATAAGAGAAAAGTTCTATCTCATTTTTTATTAGAAGGAATTGCAAGAATTTACATCAGAGTTTTCAACCAATTAGGTACACGCACGAATGTAAAAATACAATATTTTTGTAATAAAAGATTGAACGTGTATCACTTTATAATTCTGTGGATTGTCGGAGACTACAATTTAATAATTGGTTTATACGTGGATCGCGAAAGGATTGGTCTACCACTGCCGTCGCTCG
>NW_017257428.1:1425171-1444816 GCF_001594055.1 Mycetomoellerius zeteki | reverse complement strand
CATTCCTGATACTGATATAGAAAGAGGCACTCAAACCTCTCTCTACCTCGAGTTAAATTAATTAAAAACAGCGCTTTCTAGTGGTTAACAAAATTATTAGTGTGAACAAGACCATACACACACATTTCTCCCTCTCCATAACAATTATATATTACAGTTTCAAAACTTGAAAAGACAAGGGAGACGATGAAAGGGTTTTTTTTTCACTTTACATCGGTACTTAATATAAAAGGAGAAAAACAGCATTCGTTCACGAATGATTCGATACAAGTATATCGGCATATAGGCTCGTAACGCATGCTTTACGATGTCTATCTGCTGACATGGCCTTTTGCTTCTGTCAGGCAATTTGTACCAGAAATCGAATCATGAAAAAGCTTGGAAATATTTATTCATGTATTATATTTTTCAGTTATTGTGTGAAAGCGTGTGCGAGGATCGTTTTCCTTTTTTGTAATATACAGGGTGTCCCATTTTAAATAATGTATTAAGATTTTTCAAAAACTATGGTAGATACGAAAAAATGTTTCAAACAAAAGTTGTATGGTTCAACAGGGAGGGGGACATAAGAAGGTGGTCTCCTCAGATCAACATGGTCTCCTCTAAATGATTTGATGTCATAACTTTTAATTTTACGCTACATGTATATAACATATATTATTATTGTCAACTACAAAGAAAAAAAGATTGGAAAACCTTTAATAATTCACTCAACAGAGGTATTATTACCAAAAGGTTTACGGATTATCGCCGTGTCGTGATCCATTGTTAATGCCAACGTTTCGTGAACCTTGCCGTTCACTTCATCGGGGCGAGAAGCACTACTAACACTGATACTGTATCATCAGTACGCTCCTCACCCCGATGAAATGAACGACAAGGTTCAGAAACATTAACATTAGCAATGGATCACTACATGGCGATAATCCGTAAATCCTTCGGTACCTCTGAAAAAAACACTCATGAAAACCTCAAAGGTATTACCTTTAATAATTCCAAAGGATTTAGAATAATTAATAATTATTTCTACTGCTTAATGTTCAAAAATGTTTAAATATTTACTTGTTCCATTAATTGTTTGATACCGTTTAATAATAAAATTCTTCCTAGTTCAAAAATTAAGCGTTTCTAAATTCTGTACCACATAAACTTTTTTTAATATTTGGCCGATAGGAATATATCCCTAGAATATTTGATTCTTATTCATTTAATTTGTATATTGTTAAAGCACTATCGTTGCTTTTATAAAAAGAAAAGTATTGCCAATTTTCAAAAATGCATTGCTTCAAAATAATCCATTTAGGTTTGTTCCCCTCTTTTCTTCCCTCGTTGATCTTTATACTTTCATCCACCTTTATCCCCCACTAATTAGTTGGTCACATTTCTCGATTAATCAATTTTAATCACGTGGTAATCATAGTTATTCTACTATATTCATTCGTCATGTTTACACAAACATATAAATATATACAATAGAATAAATATATATACATATATATAACAGTAAACACATAAATGGCTAGATTTGTTGAACGATTTATGATTATTAATCGATTCACTTTGATCTTTTTTTTCTCTTTTTCCTCTTCATCCTTTCGTCCCCCAACATCATAATTTGATTACAGAGGCGTTTTAATTAAAATGTTACACATTTACTTAGAAACGAAAAATTACGTTATTATAACATTTCACCGATACAATGAATTATTACCTTCTCCTACATAGTACGAAATTTATGCGAATATATTAATCTAAAAATGCAAAAATATATAGATACTTTTTTAATAGTATGGAATTATAGAAATATATAACATTCAATGTTATATTTATCAATCATATTATTGTTACATATATATGTATCTACAGTTTCTTAAATATGGCTAGGGCCATACTTCTATTCCTTATTATTGAATTTTCAAATGCACGGTCCAATAAGATTCTTATTGATTACAATATTTGTTTCCTTATTCAATGAGAAGTCTATACTCTAAAAAATAGCAGTGCGAACTTAACACCATACGGTGTCTATATATAATTCTCTGTGTTAGTGTTAAATTAACACCAATATGTGTGGATTAAACACCATGGGTTTTAAATCTACACACTCGTGGTGTTAAATCCACACCATGATAGTGTTGATACAAACACCAAAGATTTTAAATCCGCACCATGTTGGTGTTAATTTAACACCAACGTGGTGAGAATTATATAGACACCGCATGTGTTAAATCCACATCGACATTTTTTAAAGTATATACATTTCCTAGAGATAACGCCTCTCGAAAGAAGTGTGTTTGAACTTGAAAGTGAAAGCTTCACGGAATCGTTAAAAAATACCAATTGTAAATAAACTCGTCAGGTGTCGATAATCTCCCTATCATTTACGAGATATCTGACATATTGAATCTCGAAGAAATATTACTTTCGATAGATGATGTAATCGGCAAATATCAGTAAACCGCTTATGTTTGGATGAGGATATAAATATTTACGCGTCGTATAAAATTCAATTAATTTAGGTAATTACAAGAATTAATTATTTGACTATGATATTAGCATAAAAGGCATTTAAGATCTAGCTTCGACCGATATAGGATTCTAGTTTGTCGATTGTGTTCTCACATGTACGGTCTAAAAATGAGATTATTATTCTTAAATTATAGTTTAATTAATATTTTATCATTAAAGACAAAGTCCGTCGTATAGAGAAAAAAGTAAAATATAAAATATATATAAGATGTAGATGTGAATTTCTAAATAAATAAGATGATGCTCTTCTCCGAGAAATGAAGTTATTCTCATTAAAATACGCTCCATCTTCAAAAAATGAACAAATACACAAATTATTACAAGAACTTTTTTCCAAAGTAAAAGTTGATGCTTTTACTCTTGATTATCGTTTTTATTTTAAATCCTGCTCCACAGTAAATAATGAATAAAAACGCTAATTTTTAACGTTCAATTATTTACATGTAAAGTGTTTTGCTATTACCTTTATGCATTTGCAATATGTATTATTTATTGACTACCAATTTTACACATACACTATCTGCTTTTATAACTACTACTGTTATTACTATTATTATTACTAATTCTGACTACTATTTATAATTAATATGCTATACAACTGTTAATTTGTTGCGTATAACAATAATTTTATTAAAAATAATTGTAAATTAATTCAAACTTGATAGGTAAATTATTTCAACATGCAGAAAATGTGCGACAATTTGCAAAAGATAATAAGATCTATTTTTAGATACATCATCAATTGTTTTTTGCGATTATTAGTTTCATTTACAATTTATAGTTTTATCGTTCATTACAGTTTTGTTTGGATGATTGATCGCTTTCGAAGCGAATAGATAATATTTACGATTGCATGACCGACAAGTTGCATCGACCGCCTGGACTACAATGGGCGTGGTAATTAATGCAACGCATCGTTTATGAATATTTATTATTCAATCAGTAAAAAAGCCGTCGAACACGAGATGATTGTTTTGCCGGTCCCATTTACTACAAGATCCAAGATTATATTTTGTACAATTTATACGAATAGATAATGAAATAAATAGTAAATACTATTCATTTTAGAAAACAATAATAAACGCAAATACTACACATGATTATGTATAAGATTGTCTTAAAATACAGGGTGTCCCAAACCACCTGCTAATAGCAGATTCTTGATATTATTTAGAGACAAAAATTCTAATACCAAAATGTCGAGGCTACAATAGTTTTTAAATGAGAATAATTTAAAATTGTGTTAGGTAATGTTACGTTATGTTGTGCCTGTTCTAAAATAATCGTAAGCGTAGTTGTAAGAATTGATCAATCACAATTAAATATTCTTTTCATATTCGATTTGATTCAATTCTTACAACTACAACCACTTACAACTATGCTTGTAGCTATTGTAGAATAGTCATTACATTACGCTACGTTACGTTACGTTATGTTACATTATGTTATGTTACGTTTATTTACTTATCCATTAGAATTTGATTTGGTATAACAAAAGTACCAAAAAACGTTACAATTGATGTGTTTACACTCAATATGCTAAAGTTGTGTGTATGACCATATAGATTCTACTTTGATTACAAACAGTTTCTTTTATTATAAACAAAATATTGCGACAAAAATATAAACTAAATATGTATAATGTTGTAATGTATGAATACGGAGCTACAATCATTTGAACTACTGAAATTAATCTTTTAGTATAGGAAACAATCTTATAGTAAACAATAACTTGCCTACGAAATGTTACATCACGACCATGACATTCTGCATTTTAGTTTAGTAACAATAACAGAAAGTTTACAAACTGAGCAATAAATTGATGCAACCGAGTCAAACAGACAACCTACACAAGCTGCTACTACTACTATCTATTGAATTAACAGTACAATTACCTAAATAGCGAATAGGGCATTTTGAATACACGCCTGTATTGGATCTGGTTATTTTATTATATTTATAATTTTTACATAAATACAATATTTGCGAAACGAAGCTTTCTTCAAATAAGGGTTTATCTTATTTGCGAATCAATTCGGGATGTTTCATAGATATTTCAAAATGATAATAATTATGAAAAATAACTCTTATGAAAAAAATTACAGATTATTCTAAATCGCATTTAAAAGCAATACACAACAAAGCTTATAATGTTTTTTTATATTTATAAACTCACTTTGAATAATATCTCTCTGATACATCCTTAACACACACAACTAACACAAATTTTATTCCTTATCTATTACCTATTTTTATTACTTGCAAAATGATTCAATCTTGTTTAGGGAGAACGTTTATTACGACATAATATAATAATGACACGCACGCGCACGCACACACACACACACACGCACACACACACACACACACACACACACGTAGCATAGAAGTACGCGCATGGCACATGCGTACCAAAAATTTCTACGATATTTGCGAACATTTGCGAATATCAAGAATGGCGTGGCAATGAAAATCGATGCGTTACTATCAGGTTTAACTCTATTATCGATAGTTAGTTAAGTATCGATATAGAGATTGTGGAAGGAAGGCTTGATCACTCTACGAGCATACGTAATTCCTATAACGATGTTCATATCGATGCTTAGATATTCGCGCATGTCAAACTAGTTACTTTAGTTTCCAGAACATTATTGTAATACAATCGGATTAGAAACTGTAAACTCTAACTTTCATAAAGTCTGAATATTATCTATTAACGATAAAAATATTTTTCATTTTACTCATTTAGAAAAGTAGTAGTTTGAAAAATTTGAAGAAAAATTGTCGGGAAAATTTATTTCTTGCTCATCGCTCTAGCTATTCTCACGCAACACTATGCGTAAACGCATATGTAATTCTCAGCACTTGATGTGAGATTTATTTACAAAAACTTATTAACACTGATGATGCAGATTTATACCGCAACACACGTGGCGCTTAACGCAGAGTGGACAGCTCTCTTATTACGTTTATTCGACGTAGAAAAAAAAAAGAGAAAGAAAAAGGACCACGTTGCAGAGTATGTAAAGTGCTGCTAGCAACAGAGCTCGGACACAAATATTCATTTCATCCATTCGAGTTGGAAGATGGGAGAAAAAGACAAATAAACAAAATAGGAGAGTGATGCGAGGATATATGTGAAGAGTGTTATTCGTGAGCAGCTGCTTCCGTCGCATTCCATTTTCCAGTGATGAATGAATCATTTAATGCGAAAGGCAACGAGCTTATTCATTTTGATTAATTATTCTAAAGTAGAGAGAGAGAGAGAGAGAGAGAGAGAGAGAGAGAGAGAAACAGAGAGAAGTAGCATTTATTATGCGCTTTGGGACAAGTTCCTTTAAGCGCAAAGACCAATAGTACAGAGATTCAAATTATATACAAAGAAAAATAATATTAAAAAAAGCAAGATATATAAAAAGAGAGAAAAATATGCTAACAAGCATATTATAAAAATATAATTTTACGCAAGTAAGTAAGAAGCACCCATGCAAAAGAGATGAAACATCCCAATCACTATAACTCCTTAAGAATATTCAATATACACGCAAAAGACATGCTTTCTCAGAGAGTATAAACAATATAAATTTCAGTTTCTATTATGATTTTAAGAGCAAATGCGCATGGAGCTTCTGCTTGAAAATTTTAACAGAGCTCGAAGAGCGTATGTCCGACAGGAAATTGTTCCATAAATTTACCGCAGTAGAGCTAAAGGATCTCTTATAAAACTCAGTACGACATTGTAGCAAGACCAATAAATCATCAAGCGCTCTAGTATGTCTGCTTGATACCTCGGAATGTAAAACTAATGAGAAGAGACCGAGGTTGTCCTCAGAATATTAAACAGGAGACAGCGGACAAAGTACTGCCTCCTGACACTAACCTTTAGCCAGCGGGCTCGCTTATAATAAGACGTGATGTGATCATCCTTTTTCACGCCATACATAAATCTAAGGCAGGCGTTCATGGCCTTACTAAGCTTAACATCCTGTTCCGAAGTTATATCTGTGAAAACCGCACAGCAATAGTCCAAGTGAAGGAAGATCAGAGCAGAAGCCAACCTTAATCTAAGAGATCCCGGCATTAAGTTTCTGCACAATTTTAGTTGGTATAGCACTACTCTGATTTTTTTATCACATTATTAACATGTTTGTTCCATGACAAATTGCTGGTCACGACAGCCCTCAAATATCTGACCTCCCTGGAGTTTTTTAATCATAATCATAATGCTCAGTAGCGTACTGAAATCGATAGTGCCGATGTAGTGTGATATACCTATAATAATTGCTTGTGTTTTAGTCTTATTTAGTAGAAGTTGATTGACAGTAGCCCAATCAACTATGGAGTCCACGTCCTCATTTATCGTTTCAATAGCTTCCACGAGCCTGCACGGCTCACAATCCAAATAGATGATCAAGTCATCAGTATAAAAACTATATTTACAATTTCTGAGAGCATTCTTAAAGTCCGACAGATATAAACTGAAAAGTGCGGGTCCGAGAACCGAACCCTGCGGGACATCAACATAAATGTCAACAGGAGCAGACACAGAGCGACTCCCTCTATCCCTGACCACTTGCGTCCTGCGTGTAAGGTATACTCGATGTAACCCATTTTAGCATCGAGCGAGAGAATTGCGTATCCCTGTGCTTGTTTATCAGGATTCATGTTGTACCCTGTCAAATGTCTTCGAAAAGTTGAACAGGATACAAACAGTCACTCTCCTCCGATCCGCAGCATGTCTCATATCATCTAGCGTTCCAATAAGACATGTTTGGATGGAATGAGTCTTCCTATAGGAAGCCTGACGCGGATCAAGCAGATTCGACATCTCAAGGAAAGAGCAAAGCTGTTCACATGCAATCTTCTCAAGTGCTTTCGACAATGCTGGGAGTATCGAGATTGGCCTGTAATCACTTACAGATGTAGAATTTTTAACCTTAGGGACAGGACACACCACCGCAGACTTCCACTGTGTAGGAAATACTCCATGTATAAAAGAATAATTGAATATGTGTTCAAGAATAGGCAGAGTATAAGGTGCTACAAGTCTCAGCAACACAAGAGAAACTCGATCAGAGCCAACTGCACCAGATCTCACTAAGCCAAGTGCTCTGTTAATGTCTGTAGGGGTAACATAGTTCCAATAACCACACCAAGCAAAAGGCCGGACGAGGACTCGCACCGAACCTCAGCAATTAGAAACTCTGCCCTCCCCCTGCGATCAGCCTCAGAGCAAGCAAACAGAGACGCCTCAAGGTAATTAAAAGGAAATAAAAGGCAACTCCGCCACCGTGTTTGCCTATTCGGTCCCATCTGAGCAATGAAAAACCAGGAAGCCCAATCATAGTATCCGAGAGAGAAAGAAGAAATCATAATGTCCGAGAGAGAGAGAAAGAGAGAGAGGGAGAGAGAGAGAGAGAGAGAATGAATTAATAAATGTAAGCGATTAGCGAGATGATTTCTTTCGTAAAAGTCATGAAAACTTTTCATATTATTTAACCTTTAAAATAACAATATTGCTTATATTTAATATTGATGGGATAAAATTGTAAAGAAATCTGATATTTTCAATCAAAGTTTTTCAATTGAAGTTCAGAGACAAGTTAAAGACACTAACTCTACTCTACTACTCTTCTTCATTCTAATTAATTTGAAATTAATTTATAATTTATTTGTTTAAAAAAATGCGAACATTTATCTATCTTACATTATACCTTTTTAAATTATCTTTTCAAATATTTAGTTTGATTTTTTTTTTTTTTTTTTTGAGGAAGCTGTTTCTCGCCATGTTGTTTAGATATTATTTCGCAGGCACTGTCACGAATCCTTTCGAGAGAAAGTATGGGATGATTCTCGCAAATTACAATATGCGATAGATTTTTTTGGACAATTATTTTGTAGACTAATTTACTTTGTAGACTTTATTTGGCTAAATAAATGTGAAAAAAGATTATTTTAAATTGCCGCTTCTCAACTCTCGACACATTGGCTACATTCAGCAGAGAAAGCAGCTTTGCAACTGTTGTAAAATTCTTTAATATGATTGGTTTGTTATACTATTTTGATCTATAAGGATTCAAAAGCACAAGAACCAATCGCATTGAAAAATTTTACAACAGTTGCAAAACAGCTTTCTCTGCAGCCGTTATATGTATAGCTGTATAGACAAATTGATAATGATCGCGTTCAGCAGACTCAACTGTTGTGGAGCGGATCCGTGAGTGCTCACTGCTATTGGTGTATTCTTTTAGATCATTCAATAGCAGCGAGAGCTCACTGATCCGCTCCGCAACAGTTGAGTCTGCTGAACGCGACCAATAAAATATACTTGAAATTATTTAAAGAATATAATTTCGTTTATTTCGCTTTAAATTTAGGAACTATTAGTGTGTGTTCCATCATCACACATTTGCCAAGTGCCTACAAGAGGGACTTGAATTTTTACAGATGAAGTAAAAATCAAAGATTGAAAAAGGCGTAAAAGAGACGGGATAGATCGTTAATTAAAAGTTGGAGTGACAGACATTTAATCGAATTTCGACGTCGCCAGAGTGTCGCATTACCACAGAAGTATAGTCTGAAAGGAACAGTCGATATTTGTTAGCGAGGCGAACATGAGAAGTGAGAAAGTGCCGAGCGGATGCCAACCTATGGCGTAAGCACGCGCGTGCTATTAATGAACTTGTAATTAAATCGCAGACTTGGCTAATGACACATCTAGTGGAGAACCATACGAGAATTTCATTTATATTACATTTCATTCATAAATCAAATACATTATCGCTCTGATTGATAATTCGATGTTCTACTGATGAAATTTGTCTGAAAAAGATAAAAATATTTAATCTAATATGTAAATAAGTTAACTAGGTATAATATATTATATTCTCTATATATTATTTTCATAATTACCGTTTGTTTTACTCATTGCACAATAATTTTGAAACCTTGGAAGTTTAAAATTATGTAAAATATTTTGTAGTTCAGTCTTCTTTCTGAGAAAGAGATGCTTAAGACTATAAGAGGTTTTCATTTCTCATGCAAAAATAAATCCAATAATATAAGATAAAATTATTTTCCCAAGAGAAGATCGATTTTACACAATAGAAAATAATTCTTTCTTTTCGTTTTGTTAAACTTCAATAATTTCTTGCTGTAAATCAATGTGATAAAGTATAGAATATTAAGAATAAAAGATATCAAGTCGCATATTTACATTAATAATTATTAACTTGTAACAGAATAATAGAATAATATATAATGTAATCATACTAACACACATATACGCATACACGCGCAGATGTATGCTATTATACAAAATATTCTTTCCAAAGTATGTGACATTAGACTATATACCATATGGTATACAGGGTGTTTCCAAATTAAATGGCAAAACTTCGGGAGCGTGTAGAGGAGTAAAAAACTAAGAAAAAAAGTCCTATAGACATATGCTCGTTTTTGCTCCGTTTCAGAGAAATCGAAAAAAAATGTTTTTTTTACCTGCAAGATTAAATGGGGACCGTTTTCTAAATTTCTTGGAGAATGAATTTTCTGACTATTTAGAAAACATCCCATTACAACAACGTACTGAAATGTGGTTTCAATTAGATGGATGCCCTGCTCATTACAGCAGAGTCGCTAGAACCTGGTTAGATAGAAAATTCCCACAACGATGGATTGGACGTGGAGGAGCAGTACATTGGGCAACTCGTTCGCCCGACTTAACGCCATTAGATTTCTATGCATGGGGTACTCTGAAGCAAGAAGTTTATTCTTCGCCTATTCAATCAGAGCAACATTTGAGAAATCGTATCGTAGCTGCAGCGAACAGAATATCGCAAGAACAGTGCCTGGCTGCTACAAGAGCCGTGTTTGACAGATGCAATGCTTGTATTGCTGCAAGAGGTGCACATTTCGAACAAAATCTTCATTAAAAAGTTTATAAATAAAATAATTAAAATAATAAATTAAATATATTTTTTTCTTTTTTCGTTCCATTTAATCTTGCAGGTAAAAAAAACATTTTTTTTCGATTTCTCTGAAACGGAGCAAAAACGAGCATATGTCTATAGGACTTTTTTTCTTAGTTTTTTACTCCTCTACACGCTCCCGAAGTTTTGCCATTTAATTTGGAAACACCCTGTATATATATATGCAAAATAATTTAGATATACACATACACATATATATAATATATATATGTATATATATTATTTTTATTTACTTTTTACACAAGAGTAATTTTTTCGCGCAATTTATATATCATGTATAACAAGATTGATTGCAGGACATTCGGTGTTTTTCGAAGTGATTGCTTCGATAAATACAAGCGAAAACATCTGCTCCAATTGTATATTCATGCGCGTTTTTATTGATTATCGAATTTGTCAACACCTGGTAACCATCTCCCATAGGTGTATCTCAGTGACGGTGCGTATGGAAACGTTAGAATAGATGATGGCGATTAAATGAAGAGTAGGTTGGCACGTGCTCCTGGGAAATTAAGAAGGTTACAAGCCAAGAGAAGGCGAGCCATTTAAAAATAACAATCCTCTCGAGTGCTTATATCGGCACGCATTTTATCGTTGATGAAAAATATTCGCAAAATCTTTGCAATTATATTACTAACGAACAGGTGAAACGAAAATTACATTCATAATCTTTATCTACAATTACAAATTTTGCTACTTTTAATCAATGTTTAGTAAACATATAAAATTTTTAATGCGATAAGTGTTATTCGCAAATATATATTTATAGATATAACTATTATTTACTTGTTCATATGTGTTAAATATCGTTGTTGAGTAAATATAATTTAAATAAATATTTATCCACATACTTCTACACCTTCTACACATTAAGAATAATATTTAAAAATGTATCATCTTTCTTTTTTCTCTCTCTCTGAGAGATAAACATTCATTGTATACATGTAGTTCAAATGTACGAATAAATATTTTCACTATATTTTATCTAATATACAAGCACGTATTCAATTAATGCAAAACAATTACCGTTGTTATTCATAACAGAAAGTTTCTCGGTTGTTGTCATATCCTTAGGGAACTAACCATGCGCGTGATTGCAATCATTACCGGTACAACGATTAATTATTACGTTGGATTTACTTATTCTAGTGCGATTTATCAAATGTGTATTTGTCAATGCATATTATAAAATTTATACACTCTCTTTTTAAAATTTTTAATAAACATATGAACACTGTTAATGTAACTAATTGATTAAAATAAACAAAAAATTGAGCAGGAGGTAATAGCTGAGTGTGTCTACATACATATATAACGCTTATATATAGATATATATGTATTTAATCACCTATAATCTATATATATATATTAGAAAATGAAATGTTATTAATTCTCCTTTTTATTAAACTAGGCTGTCGTTAAAGTTTACTCTTTCGGCGCTTTTGTGATGACAATACAAGGCATAATACAATATAAATACAAAGCGAGACTGTGTGGGACTGTGAAATTTGGCAACAATGCACAATGTGTATTCACAAATCGAAATAATATTTTGATTACAATTTTTTTCACAATGCAAATTCCAATAAATAAAACACGTCGACAAAATTTGGATTGGGATTTTTCCCTTGCCGGAAAAGCTCGTAGCATTTAAGACCACATCGATTTGTTGCAAAACATGGCAAAAGTGCTTAAAAATTTTTTGACTGAATCATTATTTTTTCACAGCTTCTCCTTTTATTCATATGTCTCTATCTTATACCATAGTACATGTTTATTTAAAACATTATCTTTTGAAAAATATATTTATTAATAGAATAATTTTTTTTACAATATATCACGATGAGCACGTAATACACACATTATATGTGTGGAATTAATATTGTTATGATTAAAACTGTGACAGAATTTTTTCGTTGCGAATTAATACTATACATTAAAAGAACTTTTCCAGTAAAGTGCATATCGTTAATTTCCAAGAATAATTACGGAACTTCCATGACGCACTCCATGATTCTCGCGCCACCCATTATTGTTTGAGCTTTACGCGATAAATAGAGGTGCGCTAACAAGTTTTGTTGCGAACTTACCGCAACAAAACGTCATTACGCCGAGTAGTCGATCATTATTTTGAAGCAAGAAGTTGTTCATTGTCGACCTGCTTTAATAATGACGAATGGGTTATAGTTAACGCGATAATACTTTGACAAGTTGCACTTTGAATCGAAATTTCATCAAACGTAATCCTTGCATCATTTAGCCTTTGCTCCGACTTTACTTAATCAACGAACAAATTCATTTTTAGGGAACAAAAATTGGTAAAAGTATCGATTAAGGAACCAAGCTCCAATGACCTTGATCTTGACGTATGTTGTCAAAGTCAATAATTCTGAGTGACCTCCAACAAGTTTTAGCCGTCGCTCGTCTTTTGTTATTAATAGAAAAAGTTTGAAAAAATAATGTCTTATTTCGGCTATATATCAGAAACTATTCTAGACTACATCCATCTATTACATTCGACCCCCGATTACCTAGAGGAGCGCGATTTTCCACGCGAACACGAATTTACTGCTTTAGCAGAAAATTTGTTTTTAATGCGGAGAATTTATCTGTTTAAAGCAGTAAAAATGAATGTTTCAATAAAGCTTGGATAATGCCTGCTTTAATAAAGCAGGCAAATTTAATTTTACAATAACTTACGATAAAATTACGGCAAAATGGTAATTTATTGGTAATTTTGGTAAAATTTGTTGTTTCTTATAGTTTCATGTACAAATAGACTGTATTTTCGTACTTATGTATTGTATAAAATTATACAATCATTCAATATTCCTAATAGGAATCGCTGATAGAATAACAGGACTATTGACTAAATCTAAATGTACCCTATTGAAAAAAATTACGTCACAAAGTAACATAACAAAATCATGTAATTAAAACATGTAAATCAATGGATTGTTCCAAACCAGTACGTGATTTTTTAAAATCACGTAATTTGAAAAGTTACACATGATATATTTTTTCTTCTATCTCTATCATTTAATTTTATAAGTTTATAAGGTATGAAAAATTAATTGAGTAATAGTAATATCAAAATATCTAGACGACGGTTTTCTATATAAAATTTAATTTGATAGAATTTAACTTAGCATCAATTGTTGACATCAAATCTTTATACGATAAGATATACGTATACTTAGGTTTCATTGTGTTATTAAACCCGATTAAGGGTATCGTGGAACTGGCCAATCACAGTTGTTCCATTCTTTCGAGGAACAGCTATGATTGGCTAATTTCATAACGACGGATGTTATTAAATCCGATTAAGGGTGTCGTGTAAATGTATAGACAACACCTAGACACCCACTTCTTCGATGGCGAATTTCCTCGACGGCGAACACTTAGACACCCATTTCTTCAATAGCGAACACCTGACTATCCACTTCCTTGACAGCGAACATGTAGACAACACCTGGACACCTAATTCTTCGACGGTGAACACCTAGACACCCACTTCCTCGATGGCGAACACCTAGACACTCATTTCCTCGATGGCGAACATCTAGACACCAACTTCCTCGACGGCGAACATCTAGACACCCATTTCCTCAATAGCGAACATCTACACTGAAAGAAAAAGTTGGCTGCTGCAGCAAATTAGATAGTAAAATATGGCATAGCATTTTTAATTGGCTGCAACAGTCAATTTTTGGTTGCGTTAGCCAATCGAAATCCTATACTGACATTGCGGATAGGCTAACACAACCAAAATCAGCCAATCTTTTTTTTCAGTGTAGACACCCACTTTCTCGACGGCGAACGCTTAGAATTAACTATAATGAAAGCTTTATAAAATAACTAGATATACATACATATATATATATATATATGTATATCTAATTATTTTATAAAGCTTTCATTATAGTTAATTTATTAATTTGACAACTTGTCGATGAGTATTCAGCAAACGTCATCCTTGCTTATAGTGATTTATACCGTCACCGATAGATTAAGAAAGCTATTAAAAGATGATATGATAATGATACTGCGTTGATGCATGGTTGCTTCGTTGCTACTACAACATTGCTAGTTGTTTCAGGGATCTCTTTTTCCGCGTATCGATTCGTCCAATGTTTTTCCTTGTGATTGTGAATAATACAACGCAGGTGATATCCACGGCATATTTAATGCCACTGCAAGATAACATGAAAAATTGCCGGGGATGTTGGAAATCATCTCTCGGGTCACTCAAGCGCGTATAACGTATCCGAATATTTGTATTTATATAGCAGACTCAATGCGTCGAGTCGAGTCCATTGAAAAACATTGCCACGCAAACGGTTCGCAGAGAAGAGAAAATATTAGTTTTCGATATACAATGTTCGTGTGAGATTGCTCGATTTCACTCTCAAACATTGACATTTGTACATTTTACATTTTACCAATTAGACATATTAATTGTTACATTTAATTTCGCGCAAATCTTACGTTGACTTTTATTTTATATGGCAAATTTTGTGAACGTACGTGTATATATATACATATATATGTATATCTTTTATATTTCTATATTAGTATACATATTGATAGCTATTACATACATATCTACACGCACAATTATGATATATGTACAACACAATTATGTACAATAGATATTCTTCTCTCACCTAATAGATTTGTTTTATTTGTAGTAACTTAAAGATTAATAATTTTCTTCGCAACAACGCTCGAAGCAACGGAAACAGTTACGGCATGTTAACTACGATCTATTGTATTTCCAGAAAACGCCAGTCGCTGGTGTTGGCCGAATGGGACCTGGGACAATTACTCCAATTATTCCATGTGTCGCGACGTGCGGTTACCAACCATCGAGCCCGGTATAGAAATCACGACTACACTATATTTCATCGGCTACAGCCTTTCCTTATTTACTCTAATAATGGCGGTCTGCATATTCATCTATTACAAGTGAGTCAAGAATACGCAATTTGAAATTTTTCCTGTTTACGCTACATTACTCTTTTCAAAGAGAGTCAGGGTGCGTCTCCAGTCGGAATTTAGAAAAAACAATACGACTAATCAGATTAGCGCGTTATATAAACGTGCTAAACTTCCCCCATAGCAAAGAGTCACATTTAAACGTTATAATAGAGTCACAATAGTCAGGAAGAAAATATCGTGTCACTGTGAGATTGTCATAACAAAACAACACATATTACAAAGCATTCGCACCATAACGTAACATTATTGTTGTGACATTGGGCGAGTTCGAGATAGTAAAGCGGCTAGGCACGCTTACCGAACGATTGAATATAATTGGTTGGATCCATAACTATCAACCAATTATATTCATTTGCTCGGCGAGTAGGCTAGCCGCTTTGTCAACTTGAACGCGCCCATTTTCTGCTATAGGAATTAAATGATTCTAATTGGTTGTATAACTTTTTCGAGATTCCATTTTCCGAAATTCCGATTGTCATGGGGAAGCACTCTCTCACAAAATAAATAGCATTCTTGCACTGAAAGAAAAGATTGGCTGTTGCAGCAAATTAGATGGTAAAATATGGCATAGCGTTTTTAATTGACTGCAACAGCCAATTTTTGGTTGTGTTAGCCTATCCGCAATGTCAATACAGGATTTCGATTGTCTAATGAAACCAAAAATTGGTTGCTGCAGCCAATTAAAAATGCTATGCCATATTTTACCATTTAATTTGCTGCAGCAGCCAATCTTTTCTTTCAGTGTGCGTTTGGCCTTTCAACAATTTTGACACTGTTTTAAGGAAATTTACCTTTAAATGTTGATATCTTTTACAATATTACAATCTGTTTTTTATATTTATAAATTCATTTTAAATAATAATGTAACGATATCAAGTTTATATCCTACAAGTTACGAGAGAGAGAGAGAGAGAGAGAGAGAGAGAGAGAGAGAGAGAGAGGGAGAAAGAGAATTATAAATTCTAAACGAAAGGATTTTCCTGATATTAAACACCATCAAATATTCTTACATTCCTAATCTCTACATTTTTATGTGGATTTTCAACTTGCTACGTTCTCATCGTTTGCAATATACCTACAGCATGGCACGTGCGAGGTCTCAGATTAATTAAACGAAATAGTATACGCCGGACACTTGAAGTGCGTTCGGAGAAACGTTATTAGCATTATACATATTTATATTACGCTCTCTTTATTATTCGTTAATCGTAAAACAAGGATAAAATGACACAAATAGCACTATGTAATAACACTATGTAATAGTCTCCCCGAACGCATCTTTGGAATTCCATGCGTTGAATTCTGCTTGGTCGTTTCTATTTGTTTCCTAATTGTGATCGCTCCAAGCATCACATACCAATCTAAGGGTGCTTTTCATTTGGCAACGCAAGTTGACACAAGCATCATTCTATTTTTCTTCAATGAGTAACATAAATAAAACAATACTTGTGTCGGCTTATGTCATCAAATGGAAGAAGTACCTTAAATTAAATCTATAGTATGAATACATTTCAGAGTTCCTCAAGATTTATTGCCTCATATCTTTTCTATAGAGAATTACGGTGTCTCAGGAACAACATACACACGAATCTAATGTTTACTTATATCCTGGCTGATTTGACGTGGATTTTAACTACTGTGATGCAGGTAATGCATGTGTATAAAAATCTCACTTTTATTTAAATGATATTCTTAATTTTACGCCGTTAATGTACATGTATATAAATATATGTAAAATCGTGTGTGTGTGTGTGTGTGTGTGTATAATTAACAAATTATATTTAAAAAAAATTTTCTTGAAATATAAATTTTTATATAACCTATTACTTTATATATTAATATATATATGTGTGTGTTTTTTACAATTACTTACAGTTACGTTTATGAACTTTTCATACAATGTTGAATAATCGATAACTTTTTTAAACCCGAAGAGTTTAATTAACATTGTGAATTATACATATTTTATTACGTTATTAACCGTATTTCATTGTTAAAAATATTAAAATTATTTTAAATAGCAAATCTTTGTTTATTTGTACCAAAATATTAGTTAAATAAATGCTTTTTACGATTTCGAATTGCAAATAATCGAATGTTTAATAATAATGTATCGACTTTGGTTTTAAAATTTCTTTTCTCATTTTATTGTTCATTATTAACAATTTTAATATATTAGATATTTTAATGTATTAGATATGCGTGAAGTTATTTTAAATTTAATGAAGCGTTACTTCCAGTTCGTCATATTGTATTATAGTATTAATTCCATCGCGCTTTGTGACTACTCAAATTAGTTTCACTATAAGGAGCAAAAAAAAAGTGATAAGAAAAAAAGAAATGTCAAAAGGAATACTATGGCCTGGTTTACACTGTACGTTTTTTCCGCGGCCTATACCCTAAATTCGACCTAATTCAGGTCACATTATTTAGGCCGCTCGCTGTAAATACTACTATACCTGACCCAACCTGTTGTAGGTCAGGCCGTATTTTTTGGCGCCCTCACCTAAAATAGGTCGTCTGCTTTCTCGGTGTAAATTCGCGACTGACCCGACCTGAAGCTTCGTAGCCATTTTGCTCGAACAGCTGTTTTGTTGAATTTGAGAGTTAGGTTAAACCGGTAGCCATACTTACGTCTACTTGCTATAAGCGCCTTTTTCATGACTTAATGCGCATGCGTTTAGCGATTCTTGGGTCCATATGGAAATAATTTGTACAAAATACGATAGATGGCTCTAATTCGGACCAGCGTGGACTAAATATGACCCAACCATTTTTTAAGTCCCTTTCGGTATAAACGGTTGGTGACTAGACCTACTTTGGGTCACGATATAGGTCAGGTCGCTATCAGTCGTACGGTGTAACCGTAGCCTATATGTAAATTTATTCACTCTTAATTAATAAGTAAAAAGAATTGTTTATTTTTATAATTTAATGTTATACATATAGTAATACACAGATGGTAATCTTCATCAATGATAAGATAATAGACATAAAATTGATTTAAAGATTCTTTAATTACTCCGCCACACAGTGATCCAAACGCAAAAGATTCTGTTCAAAACAGTCTACAGGTCGTATTTCTTAACCGATTTCAATGATCTTTGAACAGAAATACTCAGAAATAAATTCCGAAGAAAACTAAGGAAGCCGAATTTGGATTTTCTTTGTTTATGCAAAAATATTTAAACAAATAAGGTGATGAATTGACACTTTTCCACTAAGTTATTTTTTATTTGGTTCCAAACTACTTTAATGAGCTCACTATCAATAAAAATGAATATTATCCCATCATAAGAGAAGAAATAATTCATTAAACATTTAATTTTATTATTAAACAAATTATTTAAACAAATTAAAAATCTCCACGCTTTTTCACAGAAATACTTAGTCTATTAACTTAATTGATTTAAGTTACTATAATAATGATGATCTTTCACAAAACTTGATTGTAAACTAACAATTTTAATTGTTATAAACAATCAAATAAACAAATAGTGATTTTTAAATAAATTATTACGGATTATTTTTTATATTTAAATCAATTTATTGATTTAAATCACTGTTTGTTTATTTGATTGTTTATAACAATTAAAATTGTTAGTTTACAATCAAGTTTTGTGAAAGATCATCATTATTATAGTAACTTAAATCAATTAAGTTAATAGACTAAGTATTTCTGTGAAAAAGCGTGGAGATTCTTAATTTGTTTAAATAATTTGTTTAATAATAAAATTAAATGTTTAATGAATTATTTCTTCTCTTATGATGGGATAATATTCATTTTTATTGATAGTGAGCTCATTAAAGTAGTTTGGAAACAAATAAAAAATAACTTAATGTGTCAATTCATCACCTTATTTGTTTAAATATTTTTGCATAAAAAGAAAATCCAAATTCGGCTTTCTTCGGAATTTATTTCTGAGTATTTCTGTTTGAAGATCATTGAAATCGATTAAGAAATACGATCTGTAGACTGTTTTGAACAGAATCTTTTGCGTTTGGACCACTGTGCGCCGCGTGATACTAATGTTCGCTATGTTATCAGCAACTAATTTTTCACATTTTATGCATCTACATAATATAAATCAGTGTAGTTTTCATTCAACATTAAACGCGAAAAG
>NW_017257428.1:1405607-1425133 GCF_001594055.1 Mycetomoellerius zeteki | reverse complement strand
AGAGAGAGAGAGAGAGAGAGAGAGAGAGAGAATAGAAAGGTGGCAATGACATATACATTACTTTTTATTAATAGCTTAACGTAAAAATAAAATGAGCAGATCGAATGCTAAAGATTTTTTCATCTATATCGGATCAATTGACGATTGGGTGTGTCTCTGAATATCGTAGAAATTCCCATCGACTGCACCCTTCCAAATTGCATGCAATTAAAAGTTGCATTTTGTAATACATTTTAATTTTAATGCTATAAATCTTCACAAGTTCTGGAAAATTATTCGATCGTTAGACAAAAATTGGCAAAAAATGGATGCACATAATCTCGGAATAATATTTAGATTAGTAATAAGGTCAATATTACAGTTATTCATCTGCCTGACAATGAATGTTCCTCTTATTAATACGATTTTATACCATTTCTAGGTATCCATGCAAACGGATATACCAACTTGCGTGATATTATTCTCGTTTCTTCATTACTTTCATTTGACAAATTTTTTCTGGATGTTCGTCGAAGGTGAGTTAGAAATGTGACAGACATGTTGTATCTACTTCTTACAAAGTATACAATATTGTTACTGTGAACTACTACGAGAGAGGAAATATAGAGCGTCGCTGGAATCACTCAAAAAATCAAAACATAATAATTTAGAGAAATATCCGCGCACGAATGCCAAAGAATATTTAAAGTATGCTCCAAATATTATATTACGCGTTTATCCTTACTGTTACATGTCACTGTTTATAGGTCTATACCTGTACTTGTTGGTCGTGAAAACATTCACTGGCGACAATATCAAACTGAGACTCTGCTTAGTGATTGGCTGGGGTGAGTGATCTAATGACTCTAAAATCGCGGGAAAGAAAAGAGTTTTCGGGTCGTCTACATGACAATATTATGTTTTAAAAACTTTGTATTGATTATGTTTTAACATAATGATAATTGAACAAATAAATAATTAAATTATATATAAATAAATCCATAGGTATCCCGGTGCTTGTGATAGCCATGTGGGGAATCGCCAAGTCGCTGGATCAGAAAATCATAAACCACATCATGAATCAAGCTAACCAGGTATGAATTTAAATGAGAACGTCTCTCTGATGTTGCCTGAATATGTATTTGACAGCGAATTTCCATCTATCTGCGCGAAAAATCTTTCATTTCCTAATAACGACGTGTAACAGGCTGATCAGATATAATATCGAAAATATATAAAATATCGAGCAAAATTTTAGTCACGCTTGCCTGTTAACGCCGTATTCAAGTACTTGACAAGGATAAAACACACAAGAGAAAGACAGGAATAACATACAGAAAATATGAGGTGGTTTTATGGTCGATATATCGATATACGTACCTGATAAAAATGTAAAGCTTGTCGAAGTGTCAAAGAAGTGTGAACAAAGAATTTTAACGTTTCTTAAACGCTTTATCGACTTTTCATTGACTCTTAGTGGTTTTGAATATTCATACACACTCCTCGAACTCTCCCCAAACACTCCATAAAGTGTGCCCGAACACATCTGTCACATTTTCCACACATTAAAAATTTTTTTTCATTAATATTTCCCAAACGCTCCACAACACTCCGCAAATATAAGGGCTCCAAGATAAAAGCATAATAGTTTTTTTAGATATTTACTGAATAAATGAAATATATTTTAAAATATTATCATTTGCTTACCAGGAACCTCGATCAAATTTTATTCACGTTCATCTAAGAACTCGACGATGCTCCGTTTACGTTCAACGAACATTGTGCTCGTGCTTGCCGAAGAAGTTATCTACACTTTATTTATGTTTCTTTAACGTTTAGTTGACGCTTCCTTTACGTTCCAATTTTCGCTTCTTATGGGTTTTGTTTACGTTTCCGATACTCCCCCTTTACACTACCTTTACATTCCAATATAACGCTTTATTGACACTCGTTTTACGTTTTATTTTCATCAGGCGTATTATAGGTACATCTGCATCGAACGTTCGATACGGATGAATACTCGATACGCTTCAAGTCTAATTTTGTATCATTCGACCGTGAAAAAATTTTCCATTAAACCATGCATGTGTATAACAAGGATCAAAAGATCAATCGATTTTTTTTTACTTACTGAAAACTTTGTTAAATTTGTCATTATACTCTCTTGGAATCGAACATGTGCGTATATTATGATCAACAAAAGGCTTTTCGAAACTACTGCAGAATTCTACAATAGTACAGCAATAACTTACCTCTTGTTTATAATTTTAAGCAATAAATTTTACTTAGACAGATTTACAATTTAAGATTTAGTTACAAAAATATTAATAACATGCAAAATTGAGGGTTTGCAAATATATTCATATGACCTATTTTAAGACATGTTAACATATATAATTATATACATGAGAAATGTCGGAATACGTTTGTAAATATTAGAACGTTCATAATGGGTCCATATATGATGAGAGAATCGAATTTTCCTATCTCCTCTATCTTTATAATATATAATTACACGCACTTGTCGATCTCACAATAATACGCATTATAATTATGAACTCGATGCTGGCAGGAAGTGGTACTTTGGAGACACTGCCCCTGGATGATACCGCATCCGTATGACTGGTTTTATCAAGCGTCCGCTATAATAGTTCTAGCAGTGAATATGGTCTTCCTTTTCATGATTATGCGGGTGAGTACATGCGCTTGAATTAATCTTGGAATGCTATTTACATTTTTCGTTATGATCATTCAGAGACTGAAAATTTATTCATTTTAATTACTCCTCTACTTTATATACATATGTACACACATATACGCGTGTGTGTGTTTACACTTTTTTTCTTACATGTACACAGATTTAAATTATTGTTTAGGCGTAGACTTATTAAACGTTGACGCATTTGCTTCGTTAGTAAAAAATGATGTCTTACAATCAAGCGTTATAAAAAAAGATTAACACTATTTTTAATCATATTATTAACATCTTCTAAGAGGCCTCTGAACCTCAATATTATTAAATTGCTTGTCAATTCCCCTACAGCACAAAAGTTGTAGCAACATTGCAGCAATATTACAGCGTTATTGCAACGATATTACTGCACGTTCTATGCAATATGGGTTTAATTTTTAATGTTACTGCTCTAGTTCTGTTTGAATTGCATTACTAGACTGGAAATTAGATTCGACAGTTTGCAGGATTAGATATGTAATATATAAATTCACACGGAATTATTTAAACAATAAAGATCCAGCTTGACCATTTTTAGAACCTTTATTTCCGATTTTTGTTGTATTAACACTATTTTAATATTATTGCGAAAAAAAATATCTACTTGTACCAATTCAATTGATTTAATTAGATGATAATTAGGCAATGTGGATGTCGATTCTATTTCATCTGAGACAGGTGCTCTTTATATTCGAAATGAAAATTATAAGCAATGCTGGCACTACAGCCCAGCTGACAAGACAACGTCGAAATGACGTGAAAAAGACTTGATTTTAATGACGGTGACGTCATGTGACTTAAGTGGGACGTAATTTTGAATACTAAAATAGTATATCGTTAGCACTACGTCAAAAACACGTATCGCTGACGTCTATATGTATATGTGGACGTGATATTTTAACATAAATAATGACAAATAACGTTAACTTGCTGCGCGCCTGGATTATTTTATTAAAATTTATATTCTTATACATTTCATTTTTATTTAATTAATACACAGCGAGCGCACGTTATAATTACCATTAGTACAGCGAATTAATTAAAATATATCCTATACATAGAAATTTATATTGTTATTTTTATGTCTATTCAAATTTTTTACCTGAGGCAATTAAGTGAGCCACATTCTCTCTAGTCCCAACTCTGAGTACAACAAATGTTTGTTGACAGCAAACGAATAAAATAGAGCGTATACACAACGAATAATGTTTTAATTTAATGCAATCTATGACTTGATTTTAAAGAGAAATGCCGATAAAATAGCCATCCAATTAATGCGCGTATCCTGCATAATAATTTTCCCTCACATTGAACTTTTAGTCGTATCTTATATTGGCGTAAAACTTATATTTCAAGATGAAATACAATTTTTGGATAATCTCATTAATTAGTCGGATGAATGATAAAAAAAGCCTCGTTGAAATAAATTTACGAAGAGAGACATTTATTCGAGTAACACTCCAGTATATATTGTCATAACGTTCTCCTAAATTGAGATACATATAACGTCGCATGCCCTGCAGGTGCTGATAACAAAGCTTTGGTCCTCTAATAACATGGAGACGCAGCAATATCGGAAAGCCAGTAAAGCTCTCTTGGTGTTGATACCGCTTCTAGGAGTAACGTATGTGCTAGTCATATCTGGACCTACTGAAGGCCAAGTCGCCAATGCGTTCTCTTATTCACGTGCAATTCTGCTTTCTTCGCAGGTAAAAGTTATTTAAAGAATATGAAGAAAAAACGTAACCGATCAAATTTAAGCGACAAACAAATTTATCAATTAAAATCAAACATTATCAAGATCTCTGGTTCGATTCTATCGTGCCTGAAACTTTCCTATGACAGTAATGTAGGATGTACAAGCTCATTATTCTAAAATAAATCAATTATAATTTTATTATTAATCAGGGTAATATTTGAGAAATAAAGTCGCTTTATTTTCCAAAAACTGTTGCGACGAAAATGAGGATGAATGCAGAAGGGAGATAGAATAATAGAATGGTTTATACAACTTTAGCAACAGAATTACTCGAGACTCGTTGATCTAGAAATGAGGGAGGTTCTCATTTAGTTCTAGAGAGAACTGATTCAATCCAAAATTTTTTTATCGTGCCGAAAAGTGACCTCTCGCAATCGAAAATAAAAATAAATATAATAAATGTAATAAATAAATGTAATAAATGTATTTACAGTCATTACTTCTATTTCTTATATTATTGAATTTTCAAATGTATGGTCCAGTAAAAATTCTTATTGTAATAAATGTAATTTTTACTTTTTTTCAGGGATTCTTCGTGGCGTTGTTTTACTGCTTTCTCAATACTGAAGTACAGAATACAGTTAGGCATCATTTCGCACGATGGAGCACTACGCGAAATCTTGACAGCCGTCGGAGGTATTATAACAATTGGTCCCCTCGTTCAAGAACGGAGAGCATAAGGTACTCGTTTTACGTGTACCTTATGTTAAAAATATCTTCATATATACATAATAGGTCATAAAATATAACAGGATTGATCAGAATCGGGACTAGACATATTTCGGCTTGCGTCCGCAAGGCAAAAGAAAAAAGTGTGCCCCCTCGGTATAACAAAAAGAAATATTTCTTTTACGGCATATAAAATGTAACATAGACAAATATTAATTAATGTTTAATATTAAAATTTAATATTAGTATTAATTTAATAAGAACATAATCGCATGTACAAGTATATGTTACAAACAGATTACTTGTATGTAGGGTGCTTCCGCAACATACACATCAGTAAATCGGGTTGCCTATTTGTCTATGGGCAGGGGCATGCTTTACTGGTAATGCAGAATAAGATTAGATCGCAAGTTCGGCGGAGAATGAAACAAGAGAAATTGAATTCTGGTATAGTGTAAAATTCAATAATATGATATAAAATATGTATTTAATAATACAAATAATATCTGACTTAATCTAACATAAATGAAATTTAATAAAAATATTTAAAAATATATAATTATATATAACTCTAAAAAACAGCGGTATGAACTTAGCACCTTGCGGTGTCTACATAATTCTCACTGTGTTGGTGTTAAATTAACATTAACATGTGTGGATTTAAAACCATGAGTCTTAAATCTATACACCAATGGTATTAAATCCACACATGATGGTGAATAACATCAAGGTTAATTTAACACCTGCAGCATTGGTGTTAATTTAACACTATATTAATAATTTAATACCAACATGGTAAGAATTATTATATACACACTACATGGGTATTAAATCCCCAGCCGACATTTTTTAGAGTATGTGTTACAAACGAACGAAATACAGTTACTAAAGTCAGTAAAATAAAAGTATACATTTGTATAAATAATTGCACAAAATCATTACACAAATTTATTCGAATAAACTCAAACCAGAGCTGTAATAGGTGTTTCTTGTTATATAGATTTTGTGTCATTGCATCCAGATCTATAAGTCGTTTATGTTTCATCACGTCCAATTTTTTAGATAATTTTTAGAGAACAATGATGAAAACGGAGGAAAAGCTGTTAAAAAAAAATGTTTGAGATAGAGCAAAAATAAATATGACATCAAAATGGGTTGCACAACTGCAAATTAATTGTTAAATTTATTTTAGTAAGTTAAATAAAGTATAAGAAAGAGAAAAACATTTTTCTGCATCACACGTGCAATCAACGGCTCGGCCATCGAGCCTCGATTAGTAGTAGGAGAAACAATCGTAGACGTAAAAAGTCTGAAGCCCATTCTACAATTGCATAAGCTTAGCGTAGTTATACTTGTCGAATACGAGAAGAATATTCGACTGTGATTGGTCAATTCTTTATACTATAACCACTTAGAACTGTACGCTTACGCAATTGTAGAATAGCTTAATACCGAGAACTGTTCTATTGTAATGCGCTAGTAGTAGATAGAGGGTCACGAGATTCAGAACACATCCCTACTGAAAAAAATCACGTCACAAAATTACATAACGAAATCATGTAATTAAAATATGTAAATCAGGTAACGAATTGTTCCAAATCAATACGTGATCTTTTAAAATCGCATAATTTGAAAAATTACATGATGATTTGTTTTTTTTTTCTTCTATTTCTATCATTTAATTATTTAAAATTCGATAACAATAAAGTCATATGATAGATAAAATTATTTCTAATATCATGAGATTTTTTCAAATTACGTGATTTAAAAAATTCACGTACTGATTTGGAACAATCCGTTATATGATTTATTTATTTTAATTACATGATTTCGTTATGTAACTTTGTGACGTGATTTTTTTTAGTAGAGATTTTTATCGACAAAAACGTGCTTTTTTATCTCTAAAATTCTACAGTATGCGTATAAGGTAAATTATACATATACTATAGCGTGTATGTGCGTTCTGATACGGGCCAAAGTCTCACAAAATTTTAAAGTATTAAAAAATATTTTCTCAAAACTTAAAAATGTCTGCACGTAAAAATAACAAAAAAAAATTAACTTACACTGAGAAAAATTTGGTTATTATAACATTTTACTTGTGTTATCAGAAACAAGTAAAATGTTATAATAACCAAATACATCTACTTCAAATTATTTTATTACATCAAAACAAAGGATGTGTTTACCAATATTCCATTATCAAACAAGAGATAAATTGATTCAACCAAATGGGATTCCCAGTGTACTAATTTACCTAACTTGCGTAATTTATCCAAAAGTAACAATCAAAATCCATTTCTGAAAAGATTCTATGATTCACACAAATCATCTGACTATTTGTTGTACAATGCTACTTTACATCGATTAATATTACGAACGTGTTATACGAACTATAATAACATTTAATACTATTAGTAAACAAAAATTTTTTTACACTTTGTTTAACTTACCAAAATATATATATATACAACAATCAATATTCTGCAGCCGCATTCTAACGTCATATTTATTTTTGTTCTTTCCTCAAATGTTTCTTTCAATTTTCACAGATTTTCCATCACAGCAAACGCTCAACGTACAGATACACATATCTATACTCACTATTAGCGAATAAATTAAAATATGTAGAAATTTTTTATATAAGACCTTCAAATTTTTTATACAAGACAAGTGCCTCGTTTGACCCTAGTCCCGGCTCTGAACTATTAATCTTTCTTAACGCGAAGTTGTAATCAACATCAAACTCGCAGTCTAATTTCAAAATGTTGTCCTATAGTTTTGCGAAATGATCAATTTTGCGAACTTTTATCGATTCACTGATTGATCGCTCACTTTATACTTTGTGCATATTTGGCAATTTCGTAATTTTGTTATTTTAAAATTAAGACTTCTCACTTTTTTATTTTCTTTTTTTTTCGTCATCGACCATAGATTGTGCCAGCCATCGAATCCGTACCGAAAGCGGGAATCTACAGTAAGTGAGACTACCACTACGACAGTGATAGGACTGAATTCCACCACGACATTCCATCTTGATAAATCCAAAGGGATTATTTCGGAAGCTCTCAACGAGTGATATAAGGTTCACTACAAAGATTTTAATGTAGTGGAACAAATCCCATCGCATTGTTGCAATTAGCAATATCTCAGATTGCATCACTCGATTGATTATGTTCTTTATGAATGGCGGACCATTGTATGATATATGAAAATTGTTGCAATTCGCAACGCTTTTCCCGAGATTTTATTATTCTTGTACAACTTTCGTGAAAGAAATATCCTCGATACTCGATATTTTCACATCTCGCCAAGACAACTGAACAACTCTTACATATCTCACTACAGTATCTTGCTGCGGTCTTGTTGGATTATAATGTCGAATGAGAAAAAAAAAAATATATATTTCATCTTTTGCGCTCATATATATACAACATCGTAACTCATCGTTATCGACAATATTGGTTTACGCATATTAAAGTATGCAAAAAAAATTCACTTTGTATAATAGACTACGAAATAATCAATAATTATCAATTATCTAATTAATTATCATAAAGATCCATCTTTTTTTTAAATATGTAACATAAAACCTAGATAATACCCAGATAATAAAGCGTGTCTCAGCAAAATCGCACAAATCTGTGATTGCTTATGATGCTGGTAACTTGCCGTAGATTTATCTTCAACGATTTCGAATATACCGACATTGTAGCAACATGCAGATAACAATGTGTATATACATTGCCAGCAGTTTAACAGCAAGATAGCTGCATCAATTATATTATATTTTGCGTTGTCGGCAATTAATATGACGGTATTGTATGATGCTGCATAGTATTATGGCAATATTGATGGCAAAAGTATGAATTTTGATGATGATTTTAAAGTTGTCGGCAAATTGCTGGCAATTTGCTACTCAATGTTATCATATCGTGAAGGCATCAAGTTGCCAACAAATGAGGACTCAGTTGCTGCAATTCTGGTAGCACATACTTAGCAATACATACTTATTTAGCAAGCAACATGCCAGCAACAAGACATACACGTTGCTATCTGGGTATATGATCAAGGTAGTATACCTAGATTGTATTGCACATTATTTATTTATTAATGCAGAAAAAGCTGAGAAAAACTATTTATGTTATTTATGGTATAAAAATAAATTCATTTTTATATATAGTGCAAACAAACAAAAAATTATTCATTCTTTCGCCTCTGACTCAATAATTCAATATAGCTGTAGAAAAAACTGTATAACATACTCAGAATCTCAATTAATAGATATACATATGTGTATAATATAATTCTAGTGTTAATTAAAATTATAAGAGGAATCACGACAGATAAATTTCTATTGAACTGCATTGAACTTTGTACTATTAGATAATAGCTAAATATCGCTTGACATCACTACAATCTACAATAATAATTCTCGTTGTCGCTGTTACATAAGTAAAATCCGGATGAATGTCAAAACGCAATAATATGTTGCTTCTTGATCTCTACAATATCGCTGTTTCTTATTCATAATTAGCGTTCAATAGCGTGTTGCTTTATGATGATATATCTATAAGCTATTATATACGTGCAAATTTCATGATAAAAATTTTTCGTTAAAAGATTTTATAGATGCTAGGCGTACTGCACTCATGTCGACAGAAAATTAATTTCTCTTTCCTTCTCTCTCTCCCCTCCCTCATCTCTCCTTTCTCTCTCTTTCTCTTTCATATTGGTACAGAAATTTGAATTTCTCTTTAGAATTAAAAACCATGTACTAAGCGAGAGGAAACATTGCACATTTTACAATAAATTAAAACATTGATTGTCTAAATTTAAGCCAGAACACTAACTTAATCCAACAAATCGATGATAATGTCAATGATGATATATACTTAATCGTCAGTTAAATTGCATAAATTACGTAAAGATCTGTAAGTTATAACGGAAACAAAAATGTATGATTAGATTGATGAAAAAAATTCTCACAGCTCATATTTTTCAAAATTTTTCATATTTTAAATTTATCAAGATTTCTGAAAAATATCTCTTAAATTTATCTCTTTAGATTTTATAAAGCTTCTTATAATAAAAAATGAGAAATTTTTTAATATTTCAGAATTCACATGTGTACGTATATATGTATGTATAATATATAAAAAGAGATCTAAAAAAGATGTAGATTTTTTCAGCATTTCTGAAAAATGTTCTCTAATTAATTTATATCTATGAAAAATTTGAAAAATTTTCTAATAAGTTAAATAGAAATTCTAAAAATTAAATATAGAAATTGTTATTTTTCTGAAATTCATATAAAAGTCCTGAAAAATTAGTTAAAGAATTCTAAGGAAGATGTTCACCGGGATGCACATTGCAGTGGGCTGAGATATTCCAAAAAGTGATATCAAAAATCAAATTTAAGATGTTCATACGAAATCATAGTTTTTTTTTTTTATGAAACAGACATTTTTGAAAATACTTATCTCTAGAATATCAAATGGATAGAATAATTCGTTTATCTTTAATAGGAACAGTATGTAAGTAAAATATAATATTATAGAATTGACATTCTTAACTTACATTTATAAAATATTTTTTATCTGAGAATTTCTCAAATTCCTAAAATTATTGTATGAATTTTTTTATCCGTATTATGGATAAAAAAACAAAATTATGAATATTAAAGGTTGTAATATATATAACCATAAAATTTAAATATTAAACAATTAATCTCACAATACGATTGACTTTTGCATACGCTCATTCATTTATCCTTGACTCCACAGCTTTTTTGGAAAAGGATGATGCTATTACATTTTACGGGATGTCTGCTTCAAAACTAACTTATCCATATTTACTATTTCTCGTTTATTATTAACAAAATCCTTTAGTAAATATAAGGATGTCCTATCCCAGACAACACAGAATATTTATTATTATAAATATTTATTATTATTCATTTTTTAAAATGTTATATAAATATTTTACACATATTTTTTATATAAAGCTTTATTCGAAATATTATTAAAAGGTAGGCTAAATATTTAATGTAATATTTATAATAAACACAAATAAATATTTGTGTTAAGTATTTTCTGTTTGAATTATAATGTCTTATATTAAGTATTTTTGTAGCATTTACTACAAGATTTACAATAAATATTTCATAATGTATAATAAATATTTATGATCTATGCAATCTAAAACCACAAAAATATTTATAAAATATTTAAAATAGGCTTATAAATATTTATAAATACTTTGTAAATATTTTATGAATATTGTGTGTTTTAATAAATGCACTTAAATATCTTAAGATAACTATTAGATAAGATTATCAAGATTTGGTACTTTTTCAAGTTGTATGGTTTCGAGGGAGACATTTTAATTTTAAAAAATTCGTCTTAGGTGAGCGCGTCCAGATGAAATAGAATTCAACTTTATTTTTTTAATCCATTACAATCCATGGCTAAACCAATAAGGTTAATAAAAAAGTAATTATTGAAAATGGACTAGAATATAAAAAAATTTTTTTATATAAAAAGCATATTACAAAATTTTATTTTACAACACGTTATATACAAATTATTAAATATTGACTGTAGAGAGAAACTAACGTCAATCAATTCTGCGGCAAAAATTAAAAAAGACACGTACGGTTATATACTTTTTCTCTTAGGGTTATGTTTAATATTCGATGAACAACAAGAATAAATGATGCATCATGCGTGAAACGGAATGCACCTTCATATTATCGTTCTCCGATTAATTATACAAAAAAATTGAACAAAATCACGAGTTCTCTTAAAACTCATTTCATCTCGTAACTAGACCAGTTAACAAAAAAAAAACAAATGAAAAGTTATACGTATTTCTTTTGTAATTTTTCTCACAAAATCGATTTGCATAATCAGTTCTCTCTACAGATAATATTTATTAATTTGTTTGTAACAATTTGTTACAAAAATAATTTTTGTAATACTTTTTATGTCATACTTGAGATCAACGACTTTAAACTTTTTTTTTGGCATTTCCATATCAATATAAAAAGATTAAATTGTAAGTTTTAATTTTGGCACAACTTCGTATAATTTTTATGGGTCTACAGTTCACTGTGGGGTGTGTTAAATGAATTTGTAACGAAGTACTTACCTTTGTTCAAATACAGCATGTATTGTTTGCAGATATGGCATGTTCTGATGTGTGACCTGATATTTTCTAATGCGTATTGTATCTTATAGAGGTTTAATTATATATAGGGTAGGGCAGAGTAGGGCTATTCCATCAGTTCAACTTTAAAGTGATACGAAAATTTACAGTAGCACAAACAATATCTCTTCGCAGTAACGTGCTTATATTGACATAATACAATCATGATTGAATAATCAACATGCGCTGTTCAGAAACATAGACATTATCGCGAGAAATGGATGAAAAAGCCCCGCTCTACCCTATATATGCCCCATACAGCGTATATTTGCTGGCGTAAAAGAGACATAAAAGAGTATTTTGTATATGTGAGCACTTCTGCTGTCAAGTTGCATAATTTATTATAATTTAGTATAATTATTGAAAAATAAATCGACCTACATTCACATGAAATCTTTTTTTTCCTTTTTTGCTTTAGATTCTAGGTCCACTTTTTCAAGTATTGATGTGTATAATTTGAAAAACTATACGTATGTGTATCCTATATGTATACATGTTACAATATGCTATTTCGAATTGTATTTAAAAAATATATGTCTTAATACTTTCGAAACTTCCACGGGTATTTTCTATAAAGAAGCTATACATTTCGTGGATCATTTCCGTGGCCAGGTCCATTATTGAATGCCAACGTTTCAATTTGAACATGGCAATTATATCTTTTTATTTATGTATTTACATAAATTTATCTAATATTAAATAAAAATTTTTAAATGACTTTTTTATTTAAATTTTCCAAGAACTTTCTTGCTACAGTATTTTAAGTCGTGAATTTTGAGAAACCCTGTATAATATACAAATTTATCTTTTCAAAACGATTAGAATAAGAGACTAGAAAAGAAAAGTGGAATTACAAAGTTAGTTTGAAAGTAAGAAAGATATTGTACAATCGCATTATAAAGTTACAAAAGTGCAAAAAATGGTACCTGATTTGAAAAATTTATTTTCTCTTTGCACATGTTTTGAATAAACGTATATCTTTCATACGGAAAAATATAAAATAAAACAATATATAAATTTTGGTGAAGCTCCGATATAGATATTTACTAAAGATATACGTATCGAGTGTGTGCATGTGAGTGAGTGCGTGCGTGCGTGCGTGCGTGCGTGCGTGCATGTGTACATATATACACACAGTATGTATGAACATCATGTATATATGTATATATAATATACATACATACATATATACATACATATATATGTATATATATTATGTATACATTCATGTTTATATTTGTATACACATACACACGTAACAAACCCGTGAAAATGAAAGACTTATCATATAATTACACAATTCACTACATATCTTTGGACATTGTAATATTTATATACATATAGTGTTAAAATATAAAATTCTTTAAGAATGTGCTATGCTTCTGAGTTTTATACATACACAAGCAGTTGTAATGTGTATAATTGTCATCTAAATAAGTGTTTCGCAAAGAAATATTCCACTATATACAATATAGATTCTATCTGTACGGTATTAAAATATATATCTTTTAAAATATCTCTGATTTTAAAATATTAAAATGATTGTTATAAAAATGCAACACAAAAAATTGATTCAAAAATATTTTCCGTTTAAATGTATACATATACATATAATATATATAGTGTGTGTGGGTGTGTATATATATTAAAAAATATTGTATACATACATGTACATATGTATACATATATGTATATTTTTTAAGTATATAAATGGTTTTACACTTAATATGAATATTAGAAAAATTTACTGAAAAAATGTGAAAGTATTAAGTATTCTAGGATAAAATAAAAATGTACCTTTAATAAACAAGACTTCTCACATGCAACGTACCGTTATTAGCCGTTTTACAAAATTTACTGCCAGTACTGAAAATCTATAGTTTGTCACGTACACTATAGATTTTCAATATTGCCAGAAAATTTTGAAACACAATAAATTGTTTGGTAATGAATTCTATGCGCGCGTGCGCGTTTCTCTCTCATTTCCTCTCCCCCGCCTGCCACACTTTCCTCACTCTCTCTAACTAAATATCTATGTGTGTACTAGTGCGATACATGAATGTGAAAGAAAAAATCTGGAAGAGATATGCATGCTTCTTTATGGCTGTGTTCCATAATTGATTGTCAGTACTGAAAAGCTATAGCACGTAACATAAACTGCAGATTTTCAGCGCTGACAGTAAATTTTGAACACAGCTTATGTAAGACTACCGTAAATTATACAAGATTCTGAAATTGCAAAATGCAAAATAATACTAATCCAACAAGTAAAATATTACAATAGTAAGATGCAATAATTCCTTTTACATTAATAATTTTCTTACAATTATATTAAAATATCAGTAACTTAGTTCAACGCTGCCAAGCTAATTTTGTGTGTATAATTTCAATATAAAATGCACTTATATTTACTATTATATACATCAATATAATCGTAATATCAAAAGTTTAATATAAAATTTGTAATCTCTCATACACATTTAATACTAAATTCTTTGTTAAGTATCCAATACTGCGCTAAAATGAGAGAGAGAGAGAGAGAGATCTTTTTAAATGATTTAAATAATTATTTTAAAAGATTAATTTGATCGCGCCATGGCTTAGCGCCGAGACACTACCGCGTATCCAGATTCTATTAACACTAATATAAAAGACAATATATATAAGATTGCTATTTCTGGTAATATCAACAAGATGAATTTTTAAAATAAATTTTCGTTTACCGAAGTATATCTACATACTAAAGAATGTAATTTTTTTACTGACAATAATAATTGGAAATTATTTCATATAGCGGTAGCAAACTTTCAAAAAATTAAAATTAGTCAATTTTTGTATAAAGGATTGGACTTGCATTCTGCATTTCACGATTTGAATTCTTCCTATACTGCGATATTAGAAGGAAAAAAATTAGTAGAAATCTAAAGAAAATATTCTGCGTTATAATAGTTTTGGATTAACAATAAATAAGAAAATATGGATATCCAAGTAAAACTAAAAAAAGCTGCTTATCTTAAAAATACAAATAAATTGCATGGAATGTACGCATCAGGATATCATCTATCATATCTAGAATTATTAACAAATTTAATTGGGTACTTTCCATTTATACGATCTTTTTTAAACTTTTAATGATACTTATATTTCGATTTGAGTTACGTAGTTCAAGTCAACTAACTTCATTATAATAAACGAAAAACATGTGTATGTAGACGTTGATGTGTATTGTATTAAGTTCTGAATAGAGCTCAAAAATACACGAAATTAATTCGTTTTTGTTTAATTTGTAACAACAGCATAATTTAATACAAAATGAATTAGTTTACGATTTCAGTTACATTGCAGATATATTTGCGTACATATAAATACACTCGAGATACAATATTTTCATAACATAATTTAACAAATAAAATTTGGTTTGTATTTCTTTACTTTCTGTACATCTTTCAGTTCACTATCTAATCGTAAGCAAAATTAATTGACTTCAAATATGGAGAAACACATTATGAAACGAATTAATTAGAAAGCAAAAGTGACACTAGAAGTTAAAATGTATTACTAAATGGAAAGCACCCATTAACTATTAACAAATCTTTATGTATATATAAACTTCTTACATTCATCTACTACATTGACAACTGCATTTACCGATGTGACCGTATTGTTTTTTTCCTTACTTCTTTTAATGAAATAAGAGCTAACAATATTTTGTACAAGTTTTATGATACAAATATATTAAGATAATCCAGATTATATATATATATCATATATTATATGTATAATTTAGAGTTACAAGTCCTTGAAAGGACTCAATTTTTTCTTGTACAAGGCAATATCTGTTTCTTCTAATGGCATTAAAAAAAATTTTTTTCGATTTCTCTTTGTTTTCTTGCTAGTATCCCCCGCCCTGTACTGGGAAAATTAAAATCTACATAATTCGCTTATGCCCTCTCCCCCACTGTACAGGCACAATATATCTTTACTTTTATTCACTTTGATGATATCAACCGTGAAGTGTCTTCATGGTTCTGATATTTTGGTTTGCCATGAGTGAAAGGCAGGTATCTGTACTTGATCATATGCTGCAAATAGAAAAAAATTACATTAATTTAAATTAAATCTGCAGTAAAAAATAAATTAAAGATTAAATAAACTTTCAACTTCAATAGAAGATGGTTTATCGATCATTCATATCAATTTTCCCAAAATTATTTCGCAAAAAACGTTTATTTACAGGATGCGTTCAATTTAACGGTACATTCTTACGTTTAATTCTTACAGAAGACTTCTTAGATTTAAATTTAGAATTTATAAAAATCTTTTGCTTTTATCTCATTTTCAATACGATACAATATTTAACTTTTTCCATGTAACTTTGAAGTGACTATTATCAGAATACATAAAACAAATAAGTAAAATAAAAAATAAATAATAAAAATTTCTTACCTTTATTTGCCGCTTCATTGTGATACAGAATAATGTTATGAAATACATAACAAGTATGGGCCAGAATACTGGTATGTTAAAGCAATCAAATAGAGTGCATATCATGGCAACAACTGTAGATTTTGTTACTGAATACCAGAATTTAAATTCAGGTAATCTTCTAATGAACGGCCTGAATTCCTCATTTGATCTTGTAGGTAACTCTGGACCTTCTCCATCTGTAATTTTATTTCAAGTTAATTAACTTTTTAATTCTATCCATCTTAAATAAAGAAAAAAAAAGAGTATCTCCCATGGTAAACAAAAATAAAAAAATATTAAAAAAAAGAGTATAAAACTCTTATCTTTAAATTATATTAAATTTAATTCTAATCTGTACCTTTTAATTGTCTGAATCTATAATGTCTCAATCTTTTCATTAAATTAAATCATATTTTTCATTTGCTGAATGCATCATTATAAATTTCTTTCTATGTATAATTCATAGTACAATTGTATGGAAAAGTTTAAAATGCATCTGGAAAATTGCTTACCATCAAAATCCATGGCAGGATCAATTTTTGGAGTAAGAAATGCTATGAATAAATTGAGGTGATAAATTCCTAGTGCGTATGTGACAATATACCACCCCTGTAAATACGAAAGTGTTTCTGTAGTATTGTGCAATACAATTGTAAAAAAACTAAGTTTGCGTACAATTTAATAGAAAATACCGTACTTGAGAGATACATATACGTAGAATAAAAAGTACTAATAAGAATAAAGCAAATGTCCATCGCGATATTACATGAGGAGTCCATAGATCTAGATATCTTTGATATATCTGCAATGGAAGAAAGAGATTTTATAAATTATATGATGCGCACAAGAGTGAGAATAAAAATTAAACTGAAAATCTATAAATTAAAATGCGATTCAAAGATCATAAAAAAAGACAAAAATAATACAGTAAGCAGTTTATAAAAATAATAATCATGACTCTTTATTAATATTTAATTTTGTCAATAGCGCTAATATGCAGCATGGTATTTTAACAGAAGAAAATAAAATTGAATAATTGTGCATGTATATTATATAAAGTATTAAATGTTAGATAAAGTGTTTATATGAACGATTATAAACTTGTATTAACCTGTAATATTCTTATTATCCCTTGACTGAAAATATTTTTTCTCACTGAACCACCCAAGTCTTCATCCTGCATCATTTTCTCTCACTGCAAACATAAGACTTTATTGCAATGTAAATTAATATGAACTAAAGCAGCCTTACAAAATATTATTTATAGAAACCAACTTTGTTACACATACACGTAAATATATTATATACATATGGTAAAAAGGATATGAATGAAACTATATAAATAATATTTATTAAAATTGATTCATATATCAATTAACATTGTCCATTCAAGTTTTCTATCAAACTCGGATAAAATTTTTTTTCTTCTCTATAAGAAAAAGAGATATAGCTACAAGTTTCATGTTATAAACACTGTAAACAAATTTTGTAAGTAGAAATGAAAGTCGTTAAAAATTATCCCCGACGTATATTCCTGTTTATATAGTCATTAAATATAATTTCTTATAAATGTTAAGTGATGTACTTTGTTACAACTGATACTGACATCATTCTGAATCGAATTTATAGCAATACACTCGTTTCAAATCTCCATTTTGGGATCGAGCGACTGAAGAATGAAAACTCCTCCCGAGGAGTCTTATCATCGCAATAATCCTTTAATGCAAATTCAAGGTTGCGATCGAGCTGTCGCGTCGATTCGTCAATGACAAATTCACCGCTCAGAGAGACGAGTAGACTACTGTAGACACTGTAGACTAGACCACGATGCATCATGGACTAGACGACTAGACTATATACTTAATTCTAAACCGCAAACAAAAAGAAAACTCTCGTTGCAATATTTATATTGCAATTTTTGTCACGGGAGGAAGCAGCGATTTCGGTTATACCGAGTGACATGGCATGGCAGGTGACGGCGGGCCATGACATGCTACGTTAACCTAACCTAACCTCTCACATTTTACAATTACGGTACGATGGAATATCGAGCAGTCTCGCAAAAAAACGCGTCGCGTGATTATTTACCTACGATATTTTTTTGCGTCGTCTTTTCCACCTCACACAACACCAACCTTACGCCGAATAATTTAAAAAAAAATAGATATATATATATATATAACACGTCACATCAAAAGCACACTATTAGACGTTCCATAGAGCAATGCAGAATTAGCAAAAATTTTATGAGAGGAATGGCGAGGAAAGCGCCACGAGCCACAACCACGACAGTCCGTAACCGCGACACGACGTGACGACACAACCAACTGATGCGACCACCCCCGTGGCCCGTAACATAAAACGTAAGAGTGCGTTCACACATTGACGAAAAAGCAGAAAGCGGAAAAGCAGTAGCCAATCACAACTCGCGCTGGTAGTAAGTTGGCTACGTTACACCGTGCGCTTAGTCCGCGACCCATGCAATAGGTGTCTTTGTTTAATATACAGGCTAAACAAGGACATCTATTGTATAGGCCGCGGCCTAAATGCACGGTGTAAACGTAGCCACTAATACAAAAAGCCGAAATTGTCGAATACCAGCGCGAGTTCTGATTGGTTGCTGCTTTTCCGTCAAAGTGTGAACGCGCCCTAAAGCTGAACACAATAGACACAGGCAATATGCTGGATTTACACTGCATCCGATTTTCGTCG
>NW_017257428.1:1402420-1405356 GCF_001594055.1 Mycetomoellerius zeteki | reverse complement strand
CGTCGTACGACGAAAATCAGATGCAGTGTGAATCCAGCAATAGGCACAGATAACAGGGAATTGCAACAGGCAACTCTGATTGGACGGCTCATTATTCCCTGTTACCTGTGCCCATTGTTGTTTCCAACCTAGGGGCCTTAGCAGAATGACTGACTTGGGCTTTGCGCACAATAGAGGAAATATTAGGAACAGGAATAGATATTAAGATTTTAACCTATCAGATACCAGTTACACCGGAATACACTGTTTCTGATAGGTTGAAATCTTAATATCTTAATATCCTGTTCCTAATATTTCCTCCATTGTGCGCAGAGCCTTAGGGCACTGTCACCAACCTCAGTTAACTTAACTGGCCAGTTAGTCCATCGGAATTGACCAATCGCATTTATCATTTTGTTTGAAGCAAACAGATTAAGACCGGACTATGAATTCCGTCCTATGGATTCCGCCTTAAGAAAAATGAGCTATTCTCGTGGATGCACAGTAGCCCAAAAATAGTGGGGAGTTAATAGTCAATCATATTGGGTGCATTCAGTACTACAATCGCTCACTGAGCGCTCAGTGAGCTCTTGCATCTGATTGGCATATTCCGTTAGAACTAAAAATATAGACCAAACAGATACAAGAACTCACTAAGCGCTTAGTGAGCGATTATGGTACTGAATGCACCCATTGGAACCCAATCATTTAATTTTCAGTATTATGTTTGAAATTTGAGTGCTTGATGCTCCTATGTAATGGCAGCTTTAACTTAAATATTGCTCAGAGGTAATAAAAATTCAATCTCGTCGAAGAATGCAAATGCTTTAAACCTTTAAACACTTTATTTTCGAGATATATGTACAATTATTATTAAATATACGTGTATACACTTGGCCGTGCTGTTGCGAAAAATTTAAGTTTCTTTACAGAAATTATGCATTTCGCGGGTTATCTTCATGTCCAAATCCATTTAATAGCGAATTCAATTGGATGCATTCCCCAGACAGCACACAATATTTATAAAATATTTACAATATATTATAAATATTTATAAGATTTATTTTAAATATTTTGTAAATATATTTTTGTGGTTTTTTAGATTGTACAGATCATAAACATTTATTATAAATATTATTGAAATATTTATTGTAAATGTCATAGTAAATACTATGAAAATACTTAATGAGACATTATAATCCAAGGAAAAGATACTTATTAGAAATATTTATTTATACTTATCATAAATATTACATAAAATATTTGGTCTATATTTTAATAATATTTCAAATAACTTTATATAAAATTTGTATGAAATATAACATTTACTATATAATATTAAAAAAATGAATATTAATAATTATTTATCATAAATATTCTGTGCTGTCTGGATCAATACGCATTGGTGCACATTAATTAAAGCCGTCGTACACAAAATAACGTAAAGATATGTTTATAAATAAACATAGAAATTGATTAAATCGTGAAATACTCGCAATACGTTTTATTGTACTATTAGGTAAAGTATATATTTCAGAATTCGAAATATTTGCATTTCATATTTATACTCAAATTAATAGCGTTTTCGGCCCGATCGGGTTTGCACCAATCTGGGTTGGATTAATCTTTCCTATTGGTTGACGTTACACGCTCTACCAATAGGAGAGCATAAAACGCCATTAATCCAACCCAGGTTGGTGCAAATCCGGCCGGGTCGAAAACGCTATAAGGGTACGGTCAATGCGATATGCTACAAACGCTTTGAAGCGTTTTTTAATTGGTCAGTTTGTAAAATTCTTTCTTCTATTGGTCCATCAAACGCTTCAAAGCATTTGTAGCGAGACTTTGACCACAGCCTAAATTAGTGTACAACGGATTTGATATGCATCACAGCACCAGTGCGCACTAGTGCTACCAATCGAATTCGCTATAAGTTTCTTATCAAATAATAAACAAAAACACTTTCTCTCTCTCTCTTCCTCTCTCTTCTCTCTTTGAAATTATCAAAAAATTACTGTGGTATGTGAAATAGAAATCACTTCTAAGAGATATAATTATCCCTTTAAATTTATAAGATTATTTTAGGAGCAGAAATCGAATTTTTTTCGACGAAAATAATGAAATATGTTTAATTTTTGTGTTATACGAAAATGAGAGAAGGAATTATAGTGAAGTAGGGAACATTTTTTTAGCATTGAAATCTAGACAAATGCTAAATCTGCAACAATCTTCAACTTCTGCACATTAGACAATAATACAGCTATTCCCTTGATGACGCATCTTGCTGCTCTTTGAGATAGTAAATCCTGGGCAACACTGGTCCTGTTGGGTCAACAATTGAGAGTTGTTGAGATCGCTACTGATTGCCGCGCACTCATTATCGTTATCAACTCTCGCATTTGCGTTATCCTTTTGCGTTTGTAGTGTGAAATCCAAATTCGATTCTTCTTCCGAACTCTGTGAAGACAAGGATGAAGTGACATTAATCTTCACTTCCGGTTTCACGTGCACGCTCGCTGATTGATTTTCTCCGACGCGCACAGATAAGTTATTCCGGTGCTGTCGGAAGTGCTCCTCCGTGTCGTTCAAGAGAGAACTGAACATATCTGACGCGCTGCTGGTGCCTACCGCACCCATAGAATTCGATCGACATTCTGCAACCACGCGAACAGAAAATTTATTCCTCTATTACATGTATATTCTGCTTCTTTACGAGAAATTGGAACTAATAATACTTCCACTCTAGCTTTCGATACGATTTGCCAAGCAATCGCAGTAATGCTATGATCATAGTATACTGGCATACTTGTATTATATATTACCAGATCATAAAAAAAAATATAAAAATTTCACCTCGTACTTCCACATTCTTCGTCGGTGAATTCGCGATTGACCGTAACGCGACATCTTGAAAAGTGATAGGGGAATATATTCTTCTCTCTTCAGAAAGGAATGCC